>NW_015160848.1:880351-884997 GCF_001447785.1 Gekko japonicus | reverse complement strand
TCCCGGGGGGGGGGGGGGGGCAAAAGCAGAGCCGTGAAGTTGCACTCAACTTAGCCTCCCTGTCGGGCTCCTACAAAAGAATAAAAAAAACCACCACGGGCTGCAATTTAAATAGAAGAAGAAGAAGAAGGAGAAGAAGAAGAAGAAGAAGAAGAAGAAGAAGAAGAAGAAGAAGAAGAAGAAGAAGAAGAAGAAGAAGAAGAAGAAGAAGAAGAAGAAGAGATTGGATTTATACCCTGCCCTTCACTACCCAAAAGTGTCTCAGAGTGGCTTACAAACTCCTTCCCCTTCCCCTCCCCACAACAGACACCCTGTGCGGTGGGTGGGGCTGAGAGAACTCTGACAGAAACTGCTCTTTTTCAAGGACAGCTGTGCCAGAGCTTGTAACTGACCCAAGGTCACATCAGCAGGTGCAAGTGGAGGAGTGGGGAATCAAACCCGGTTCTCCCAGATTAGAGTCCGCACACTTAACCACTACACCAAACTGGCTCTCAGTAACACAGCTTTACCAAAACAATGGGGAGGAATAGGGGAGCAAAAGGTGGCAAGAATCTCTCCAAAATGATGCCTAGAGTAACACAGCAAGGAAACCAAAACTTTTCGGAAGAGGACTCCCCCTCCTCGTTGGAAATAGAGGAAGTAGAAGCTCACACAAGGAAAAGGAAGAGAGAGGACTCTTTAACCAAACAACATTTACAGGAGATGTTGACAGATTTAAAACAAGACTTTAAAGAAGAGATAAGAACCAGCATGATTCCTATTTTGAATAAGCTGGATGAAGTCAACAAAAAGCTGCAGGAAACTCAGGGGAAGGAGGAGGCAGCAGCTGCCGGTATGCAAAAGAACTCTAAAGAAATTAAAAACGTTTGAAGGATGGGCGAAAAGCAAGCTAATGCTGTTAGAAACTAAATCACGGGAAACTAAAGTGAAATTCCATGGAATTTCTTTGAACTTTGAATTAAATAAGGACCTTACTGTTGCTTTAAACCAGTGGTTAGAAGGAATTATACAGCTTCTGGGACCAGTGGTAAACAATGCTTTCCATGTAAACCCTCCCCGAATGGGCTTGTCAATATTGATACTTGATATCGTGGCAGATCTTAAAGACACAAAGACTAAGAGGAACCACTTGGAAATTGCTAGGAAGAACAGAGGTCTAAAGCTTGAGGACACTTTGGTTCAGCTATATCCAGATATCCCATTTGAAATATTAAATGCTAGGAAAAATATGCACCCAATTGCACAAAAGCTTGCAGAGAAGAGCTTCAGGTATCGTTGGCTTCCGCTTGGACATATATCGGTCATGTACCAAAGAAAAACACTCACAGCTTATGACTTAATATCCGGCGAAGAGCTTCTGAAGGCGCTGGAATCGGACTCAGGCTAGGAGTCCAAGAACTGACAAGCAAAAGAAGATGAATGCACCAGAAGACTGTAAAGACCGACACCAGAGGAGATTGCAGCTATAGAGGGGTTTTTTTGTTTTTCTCTTCTCTCTCTCCCTTTCTCTTTCCCCTTTTTGCCTTATATATTTTCCCCTAAGCAAAGTAGCCTGGAACATAAAGTGTAGGGGAGCATGTGGGTAGGGCTATTGGGACACCCCCACACACCTCCCCAATGGGCAAGACTCCAGTGAGAGTCTTCTCCGGAATTGCTCCGGAGTCCCAGGTGAGGGAACGCCAATTAGAAGAGCTCCAGTTTGAAGAGGAAGAACGGAATGTAGTAAAGATCTAAGAGAGCAGAGCTAAGAAATGAAGAAATATATTTTCAGTTTGTATATTACTTTTTTTTACTTTATTGTAACCCATTTTATTAAAATGATTTAGAAATGAAATCTATATAGAACACACGGTTATAAAAACGGGAGATTTAAAGGGAAATTATGGGAGATAAAGTTTACAAGTGCAATTGTACTGGAGCCATTTTGAGAGACAGAAATATTAACCTAGGTGCGCCAATTCTATTGGATTAATTAAAGAGTATAATTTATCAATGAAGTAGAAGCAGAATAGGATTGGAAATTTGTGGAAGACTACTATCAAAGAATGTTAAATTTACTTTTTATTGTAGAACAACTTGTAAATTTTTGAAACTAATAAAAATTTTATTGAAGAAAAGTCCAACTTCACTTCCTCTGTAACCACTTGCCCTAATTAAGCAACAGTGAATCAACGCTTAATTCTATTCACAAAACCCATTAGCTTTTCCCATCTGGGGCCCCAGTCACACAGGCAGGAACATGCGGCGGGGGGGGGGGAAGTGTGGCTGTTTGCCCCGGAGCAAAATAATGCACGGCTGCACAATCAGATGTCCCGTCGAGGTCCAGTGGTTAGGGGGGAGGTGCAGATCACAGGACAATCCTGCGGCGTGGCAAAGAAGCGTCCTCCCTAGCAAAAGGCTCCACGAGATTAACCCCTTCCAGGGCTGCAGAGGAATGCAAACTGTGTCCTCCGTCCGGTCCCCTCCAGGAGGAGCTTCAGCCGGACCGTCCTCCCGCCACACCCCCCCTGCACCTCCCCCTCTGCTGCCCGGTGCAGAGAGTTCCTCTCGAGCAGGCCGAGCCAGGAGTGGGGGGGTACGGAAAAGAGGAGGGGGCTGTGTTGTTTGTTTTTAAACGAAGTGTGCGCATGCGCCGTTGGGTGTTTTGGCATTCACACTTTGTTGGTGTGGGATGGACATGGGATAATCGCACTTTCCAGGGTTTGCTACCACTTTCACCAGGTATCTTTTAAACCCGGGAGCGAAGCATTACAAGACGGTTTGAGTACGGGTGGGGAACACCTGACGAACGGCCCCAAATGAAATACAAAATCTGAATGAAGAATTAAGACTGGAAACCTCAGAAATTAAACAATTTAAAGTGTACATGGAAGGCACAGTTGTTTACTTGCCTGAATTGAAAGGAGCCCAAGCAGGGCTCTTTTTGTAGAAAAAGCCCAGCAGGAACTCATTAGCATAATAGGCCACACCCAACAGCAGAAACTCATTAGCATATTAGGCGACACCCCTGACAGCACAGCTTATTAGCATATTAGGCCACACCCCATGTTACCAGAAGTGTGGTCATCCAGCCACACCCACTTTTTGCTTCTTATTCTCTTTACCTTGTTCGTTGTCAAAACCCAGGGCTTTTTTTTGTAGCAGTAACTCCTTTGCATGTTAGGCTACACACACCCTAATGTAGCCAATCCTAATGAGTTTCTGCTGTTGGGTGTGGCCTATTATGCTAATGAGTTCCTGCTGGGCGTGACCAACTTGGGAGCCAGCCGGAACTCCGTTCCTGTGCGTTCCTGCCCCAAAATAGCCCTGAGCCCAAGGCATTAAGATGGAGGCATGAAAGATTACACCTAGTATGGCTAATATGTCCTCTTTGGACATACCAAGTGAACAAAGAAAATGCTCTATCCCCATACCAAAAGCTTACAGGAACATCCCTCAATTACAGAAGAAAAGATGTTGGGAATTTAAGAAGGGGAAAAAGAAAAAAAGGGTGTGTGTGTGGAGGGGGAGAAACCACCTAAGATGGAAATGCTACAGCAAAGCAAATGAATTTGAATTGGGATCTAATGGATATTTGCTGTTAAACATAACTGTGTGGTATGCAATACAGTCGTAATATGCAACGTAGCTGTAGTTGAGTAATCCAAGAAGTTGACACTGAATTAAAATCGAAAGTAAGAGAAACACTGGTTAAGGCAGAAACAGTGGTTATAAGAAAATGTATTGAAACCTTTTGTTGTTGTTTTTCAGTCGCACAGTCGCGTCCAACTCTTCGCGACCCCATGGACCATGTCACGCCAGGCCTTTAGACAGTGGTAAATGTTGTCACGATAACTTTTTAAAGATGTAATTGTTATAGCAGAGATGATGACCTTCTAAGTGAAACTTTAAAGGGAATTACCTGTCAAAACTGAAATTAAATTAAATAATGATTATAAGATAGGAACAGTGTTAAAGTTACTTGAAGAGGACCTCAATAGAAATCATTTTATTAAATATAATTGTGTGCCATACAATATTGTTATAGATGTATAAGCCAAGAAATGAAATTAAAGTAAACAGAGGATATATTACTTGGATCTTTCCCTCCTTTGAGGATCAAAGCTATGTTGCCCTCTAATCAAGAACCTTGAGAAATCATCTCCCTCTGAAGTGAATCATACAGCCTCTTTACATATGGAGCCAATTCCTCTACCATTGTTCTATAGAGTTACTTAGAAAAAACAGTCATGGCCAGGAACTATATTGTTTTTTCTTCAGTTAATAGTCATTTTGATCACCTCAGAAGAGATAGGATTGTCTAAGTGTATTTTATCTTATGGATGTTTACATTTTGAAATAAGTTATTCATCTAAGGTTCTGACACAACCTCTGAAGACTACAAGTGTGTTTGTTTGTTGAAAATCCATAAATGTATCTACAATCTGTTGCTAAGCACAACCCTGATTTCCCATCTTGGACTTAACCTTAGCAAACTTGAATGGATCCATTATTTTGAAAATAAGTATGCCAGACTTGTGAATTCGCACAAGCGGTCTTCTGAAAATTATCAAGGAAGGAAGGAAGGAAGGAAGGAAGGAAGGAAGGAAGGAAGGAAGGAAGGAAGGAAGGGAGGGAGGGAGGCAGGCAGGCAGGGAGGGAGAGAG
>NW_015160848.1:865487-880309 GCF_001447785.1 Gekko japonicus | reverse complement strand
AGAGAGAGGGGAAGAGAGAGAGAGATCTATCTATACTATGTGTTCATGTGACATGAAATACTCAGGATTAGTTGGAACAAACTTTCATCTGAAAGGAAACATAGAGGAAAACAAGCCACTTCAGAAAGAAATTCAAGAATGATCGACAGAATCCAAAACGATTTGGAAGGATGCTCTCAGAGAGGCCACCCAGCAAGCGTGGAATACGGGACAGTGAAACATGTAGGACATGCAAACCATTTGCAAAGTTGCTGTCACAAATTCTAGAGTATTTGGGCATTCTTTGAGACCACAATTTTTCATTCTGAAAATTATACAGTAACACTTCATTCTGATGGTGATAATCCCATGTCACAAGAGGACATCATAAAAAAGAAGCCTGATATGTATCTTGCATGGCTGGCGTGTGTTCAAAGAAATCCAATCAGCATACACCTTTTTTAAGGAAGAAGCTCATTTTGTTCTGTAGACTACAAGCAAACACCTTGATTATGTTGTGGCTGTTATCAGATTAAACAGTGAATGAATCTCCAGGCTATTATGCGAGAACAGACTAATCCTAAACAGCTTCCTTTCATGCAGATATTCCTGAATGGCATAAACCCTCAAGACAATTGTGAGCGTTTGGAGAAATACAAGCAGACTGGACTCCGACCCAAAGTCCATCCTCTATCCCACAACTGCCTTCATCTTCCTCAGCAATGACCAGGGGTCATTTCCTGCAGGAGCGCACAGGAGCAGAGCTCCGGCAGTAAAGAGCCCAGGGGGTGGGCACATGCAACAAGCCCCGCCCCCTGCTCCCAGCAGCCCTGGGCCATGAGGAGCATGAAGCAGCCAGGTAAGTTGCAGTGGGTGTTGCCTTCTGACACACTTCCGGTGATGTCAGGGGGTGTGGCATATGCAAATAACATCCTAATGAGTTATGCTAATGAGCTCCTGCACCTCTTTTTCTACGCAATGACCCCTGGCAATGACCAGTATGCCACAGAACCATATGGAATAATGTTCAACTGAACTATGTCAATGAAGACCTAAACCAGAAATATGTAAACCATGATCAAAGACATTGGCTTCAATCAAATGGACAGAGGATGGGTGTTTGTTTCCATGTGATATAGGAGATGGGAGGAAGGATACATAGAGGTGCACCTTATATCATGATTCCCAACATTATTCTCCTTCATGTTCCAGCACTTTTCCCACAAATAATCTGTGGCAGGGTCTTGGATCACATGACCCACTGCCTCTATGGAAATAAACTCCTCTGACGGATAGTTGCTCCACACTCCTTAGGATGGAGGCCAGATTTCTTGACTGCCCTCTGTTTGTCCTCAGTTTCTCCCTCTTTTGTCCTCGTGACGACCTACCTATCCTTCTCCATTTCCATCCTGTCTCACTGCCACCTAGAACCTAGAATGATATCCAAGAGGAAAAATATATAGAAGCCACTGAATTGCATTGAGTATATTTCTATAACCTCTTCTATTGAAATCCTGAAGAGATTTGCAAAACGATTAAAATATAAAATACGGTGAAAAATTACAAATCAAAACATTATTGGAATCTAGGCACAGTTAAAAAGCCGGGTACTAACACAGAGCTTCTTACAAGTCTTCAGTAGCAAATCCATTTTCAGATAGTTCCAGCAGGTCTCTTGGAAGAGAGCCACTTAAGTGACCTGAATGTTTCAAGACAAGTTTATATGTCCTAATTCATGAGAAACATCCAAGGGGTTAAAAGTAAAGAAGAAGGAGAAGAAGAAGATATTGGATTTATACCCCGACCTTCACTACCCAAAGGTGTCTCAGAGCGGCTTACAAACTCCTTTCCCTTCCCCTCCCCACAACAGACACCCTGTGAGGTAGGTGGGGCTGAGAGAGCTCTTGACAGAAACTGCTCTTTTTCAGGAACAGCTCTTATCAGAACTACGGCTTGCCCAAGGTCATCCAGCCAGGTGCGAGTGGAGGAGTGGGGAATCAAACCCAGTTCTCCCAGATTAGAGTCCGTGCACTTAACCACTACACCAAACTGGCTCTCCAGGAGAAGCCAGGAGAATTTGATAGATGACATTTCTTGCATCCAATTGTTTTTCACTGCTCATCCTTGGTCACCCAAAAAACCCCACCCAACTTTATTTTCAGGACATTAGCCAAAATGTTCTACAGATGTCATCTGCTTCTGGATATCCTTTTGAGAGATCTAGTGAAAAAAACCTTCATGAAGTGGGTCAGCCTGAGAAATCTTGAAACAAGGGCTGGGCTTATTTGAAGGTTAAGTGGCTAATAATATCAGGGGGCCACAGTAACCTCCCCTGGAATGGATAGGGTTGTGCAATACTGGAGAGAGGGTTTTCTAGTCACGTGGGATCCTTGGGCGTTCCCATGTATAAATTGCTTTAAATTGTTTTATTGTATTTTATTGCACTTTTGTGCCTTATGGTTGTAAGCCGCCCTGAGCCCGCATGCGGGGAGGGCGGGGTATAAATGAAATTAAATAAATAAATAAATAAATAAAGGTCTCTAGTTGAGATAAATACACAAGGAATGTCGAGGAAGAGAGCTAGAGTTTAAATGAGAATGGTAAGATTATTCAGTGAGTTCCATTATGCATCAAAAGAATTAGAGCATGTTAGTAATACATTAGAGTAATAATTAGAGCAAGTGCTTTTGTAGTAATAAAAAAGGATGAGAAGAATGCTTTTTGTTCACCTGTAGCAATTCCTTTTCCCATTCAAATTTCTTTGTATGGACAGAAAGATGAAGATAAAGGACAGAAGAGTGTGTGTGTGGGAAAATAGAATCCCTATGAGATATCGATCTCAGTATGTAAGTCAAGTCGTATGAAGTCTGGTTCCTACATGTATTCTTTCAACATTGTCTTTAAAATTACAACCATTTGTCATGTTATTCTCGTTTAGCCTATGGCCAATATGAAAATAAAACTGAAGTTTCCTCATATTCCCCCCACACACACACTTGATTACTCAGGAGAAGACAACTGGTGAAATTGGTTGAAGAATTTTCATCCAAGTGTTGGAGTTAATATAGTGTGGAATAAATTTCTGGAATTAATAGTCCTGCACTTGAGGATTACTTAGATCCACAAGGGCTCATTCACGCATGGAACTCAACTCTTGATGTTGAAGCCATGAAGTGAAGCCAAAAAGTGCACTCTTGCCAGAACAAGAGTTGACACTTTGAGTGCTGGTGGTTTTGTGTATATCCTTTGGTCATGAATTCAACCCATTAAGTAACTGCAAGACATCTCCTGTGCTCCAATCGCTACTAGACCTACAAAACATCCTTCCTATTTGGTTTTTGCTATCATTTCTGTCCCTCTGTAAGACCAATCTAAAGTAAGGTAAAGGTAAAGGTTTCCCTTGCTCGAAAGCCAGTCGAGTCCGACTCTAGGGTTGCAGTGCTCATCTCCGTTTCAAAGTCGAAGAGCCAGCGCTATCCGAAGACGTTTCCGTGGTCATGTGGCCGGCATGAGTAAACACCGAGGCGCACGGAACGCTGTTACCTTCCCACCAAAGTGGTACCTATTTATCTACTTGCAGTTTCTTGCTTTCGAACTGCTAGGTTGGCAGGAGCTGGAACTAGAGACAGGAGCTCACCCTGTCTTGCGGCACCCGGGTCTTGAACCGCTGAACTACTGGCCTTCCACAGCCTGCAGTTCAGCGTCTTAACCACTTGAGCCACCGCAGCTCCTCAATCTAAAGTACATGAAAGCAAACTGGACATAGGGTTGTCAAATTTTTTTACCCAAATGCTAGAAGAGAACTAATGCAAACTTGGGCTGTATTAACAGAAACACATTGTGTTTTTTTTTTTATGATTAATATTTTATTATTATTAAAAGTTTTGTTAACATGGTGTATCAACTATATAACATTAACTTCCAACTTTTCAAAAAAAAAAAATTCAAAGTGTAAAGTATACCAAGTAGTAGATCTGAGAATTATCTAGTAGATGTTTAGCTTAAGAATTGCATTAAAGATATTTGTTACAACTTTAAAATTATTGATAAACAACCAGTGACGTGCATATTTAGAAATCAAAGAACGTAGTAATTAGAGGTATAAAAATTTGAGATATATTGGGTTGTGTGGTTGGATGTTGTTTTTTGTGATCATTTCGAAGAAAGGTAACCATTTTGTAGATAATCTGGTCTTTTGGGGAAAGTGGTCAATACTTCTGACATGGTCTGTAATTTTCTCGAGGATAAAGAGGTCCCAAACTTTCGTGAACCACTGCTCAATCGTAGGGGGTAGGTGAGATTTCCATCTGGATGCTATGCAGGTACGAGCCGCCACAATCAAGTTAAATATGAGGTCTTTCTTGATCGATGGGATTTGAGGATCTTTCCAGATGTTGAGGAAAAGAATTTCCGGTTTCAGGGGAACTTCATAGCCCGTGATGTTTTTAATTTGCATAATGACTTCTTGCCAAAAAGAATTGATGAATGGACACTCCCACCAACAGTGGGCGTAAGAGCCGATGTTTCCACACTTTCTCCAACACAGTGGTGAAGAGCTTGATGAGGAAAACGCAAGTTTACGAGGTGTCAGGTACCAACGTGTAATGATTTTATATGATTGCAACTGTGTGTTGATGACCGGAGAAGTGATTGTTGATGAGGACCAAACTTTGTCCCATGTTTTGTCCGTGATCGTTATTCCACAGTCTTTTTGCCATTTGTTTCTGTAAGGTAGGTCATTTTTATTGTGAAGATTGAGTAACAGATTATAGACTTTAGAAATTAGACCTTTGGACGAGGTTCCCGATGAATCAATTATATTTTCGAGGACTGATTTAGGGGGTGTTTGTGGGGAGAAAATTTTCCGGCTAGACATAACATGATTAAGTTGAAGGTAGAAGAACCAAGGAATAGGAGTGTGTAGTTTATTTTCCAAGGTTTGTTTTGAGAGAAGGCCTGTTTTGCATGAGATATCTTTAATTCTTGTTAATCCGGCTTTCCTAAATTTCTGTGCTATGTAGAGATCATTGCCCGGTGGGAACCAGCTTTGAAAAAGAAATTCAGCTTGTCTGGAGGTGTCAGGCAGCAATTTTAATTTGAACGTGTCCCATGTGTGAAGAATATCCGATAAAAAGATATCATTGCTGATTTGTTTAGGTCTTGATTGATGCGAATTCCATAGTACTTCTTGTATGGTTTTGGGTTGTAGAAGAGAATGAAGGGGTTGCGCCCAGGTAGCTTTGTCTTTGTAGCATAGTAGTTTGATAGCTGAAACTAACATTGCCGATTTTTGATATAGGGATATATCAGGATAGTTAAGTCCACCTTGGGCTCTTTTTCTCCTTAGGACCTTGAAGCTTGTTCTCTGTTTCTTTCCTTGCCACAGGAAATTGTTCATCTCTTTTTGCCATTTGCAGAGTAATGAAGAAGGAAGGCCGATAGGGATTGCTCGAAAGAGATAGAGCAATTTTGGGAACAAGAAGGTTTTAAGAAGGTGTAACCGATCTATGAACGAGAGCATTTTATTATTCCAATTGGAGAGCGTTGTTTGTATCTCTTGGAATTTTTGTAGGTGATTGATTTTGATTATGATTTTGAGGTCTTGTGGAATTTGGATCCCTAGATATGGCAAAGAAACTGGTTGCCATTGATAGCTAAAGTTAATTTGGATTTCTTGTTTTGTAGTTGGAGAAATACCTATGGGTAATATGCAGGATTTTGTTTGGTTGACTTTCAATCCTGATACTTGTCCAAATGCAAGCAGATGCTGTTGTAGTTTGTGTAGTGATTCCATTGGTCGTGTCAAAAAAAGAAGCATGTCGTCTGCAAATAGGTTTAATTTGAATTTGTAAGGACCTAAGTGGATTCCAGAGATCTTCTCATCACATCGTATTATTTCCGCTAGGGGTTCAAGTGCTAAGGCGAATAAGGCCGGTGAAAGCGGGCATCCTTGCCTCGTTCCTCTATTCAACTGGAACGTATTAGAAGTGAGATTGTTAATTTTGACCTGTGCTGACGGCTTTGAATAGATGGCTGATATAGTTCTTATGAAATTATCTCCAAACTGCATATGTTTTAAGAGCTCAATTAAGTAGTTTGTTTCTAGCGAATCAAATGCCTTCTCTATATCAAGAGAGAGCATTATAGCGTCTATTTTTTGTTTATTGCAAGGTGATATGATGTGCAGGGCTTTGTGCACGTTGTCTGTAATGTCTCTCCCTGGGATGAAACCGGATTGGTCATGATGGACATAGGATGTCAGGATTGAGTTGAGGCGTTTTGTGATTAAGGCAGTGAAGATTTTGTAGTCTTGGTTGAGTAGGGATATCGGCCGATAGGAGGCTGGATTAGATGGGTCTTTTCCAGATTTCGGAATCGTTATGATAGAAGCCATGTTCCAGGATGAGGGTAGGATGCCTGACTTAAGGATTTCGTTGCAGGTCTCCGTTAGATGTGGAACTAGTATCGGTGCAAATTTTTTATAAAATTCGGCGGGGAATCCATCAGGTCCCGCTGTCTTGTTGTTTTTGAGTGAACGAATAATGTCAAATACTTCTTGCTGATCAATCTGCTTTTCCATTTCCAAACGATGTTCTTCCGTGAGTTGTCTAATGTTTGGATGTAAATTTAAAAATTGCTTGATTTGATGCAGAGATGGTGTTGTAGAGGAATACAATTTGTTGTAGTATTCCATAAATATTTCATTTATCTTAGCTGACGATGTATGCATTATACCATTGGAGTCTCGTGCCTTCATTACCGCGTTGGTCTTTCTGCGATCCTTGACCTTCCATGAGAGTAACTTTAACGATTTTGGAGAGTTAACCCAGTATCTTTGCTTTAAAAAAGTAATTTCTTTTGTATGCTAGTACTTTCTATTGATTCCAATAGTTTGCGTTCTGTGGTTAGATCTTTAAAGATTTTTTTGCTGCCTGTTAGTTTGTGTTGTGCTTCTAAAGCTTTAATTTTCGAGATAATTTCTGTTTTGAGTGATTCTCTTTGCTTTTTCATATATGATGCTATTGAAATTATTCTACCTCTGGTGACTGCTTTGAGGGCATCCCATACTACTGCTGAAGACACATCTTCAGTACAGTTAGTTTTGAAATATTGTTTCATAGTTTCCTCAATTTTACTTATTGCTTCTTCTTGGAATAAGAGAGATTTATTTAAAGTCCAATGCCGAGACGTTTTAGGTATCGTATCTGCTTTTAGAGAGCACTGAACCCATGCGTGGTCAGACCATGCTATCGGGCCAATATTAGTGTCCGCTAGCATATCTTTTAAAGATGTAGAGATAAGGATAAAGTCAATCCGTGTGTAAGTTCCATGCCTTGATGAGTAATAGGAGTAGTCTCTAGAGGAAGGGTTTGCAAATCTCCATGTGTCTAACAGAAGGTTTCTATCTAAAATTCCTTTTAGTTTGGTGGATGAGTTAGCAAGTTTCTTGTCATTGTTGCTATGTTGCGATTTGTCAAGTTTTGCATCCAAAATATGATTAAAGTCACCACCTAAGATCACTTCTCCTTCCTGAAAAAGTTGAAGATCTTGCAAGACGGATTCTATGAAGTTTAGTTGGTTATCATTTGGGGCGTAAATAGAAACTAAGGTAACTTTTTTTATCTTCCAGCACTCCCTTAATGAAGATGAATCGACCTTTTGGATCTTTCTTGGTGGACTGGTGTTGAAATCTGACGTGGTTGGAAAGAAGAATTGCCACTCCTCGTGACTTCGAGTTGCCGTATGCATGGAATTGTTGTTGTATCCATTTTGCTTTGAATGTGCTTTTTGAAGATGGTCTTAGATGTGTTTCTTGAAGGAATGTGATGGCTGGTAGAAGTTTATGTATGTTAGATAAGATACGTTGTCTCTTCACAATGTTGTTCAGACCTCGAACATTAAGAGATAAGATGTTCCATGAAGTCGCCATGTCAGGTTGTATGAAATAAGATTGAGTAAGGAGTGTGGTGGATCACGTTCCGTTGCGTGAGGAATATTGCTGTGAAATCTAATGTGTGAGATGGGTTGTATGTTGTATAGTAGTTAACTGTGTGTTGTTGAGTAGCGTTGTATTATTTGAATGTCTCTGTAACTGTTATTTGTAACGTTTAGAAGTATATTGTCTGTATTAAGTGTATTTCTGATAGTCACAATAAGTGTAATCTTTAATACTGATAAATCTCCTTTTGGCAATGTGTATTGGTGTGTCTCTTGAGGTGTTTGTGAATTTATAAAAAAAATTCAATAAAGGTTTTAAATCACTGGTTGTTGTATCATGAACAAGTTAATTGGTTTTCAATGATATGTATTTAAGCAAACACAGAAGTTCAATAAGCTTAAATCTTTGGGAGAATACACACAACTAGTAAAAACAAACTTTCACTTGAAATAGTTAATAACCGCTTGGAATTTTTACGTCACTAAAACTTAACTGACTTTATGACTTCAGAAAGATCTTCAAATATGATGTACAGTAGTTGTAAATATAGTAGAGAACTATTTCAGTTATTAAGAACCTTCAACCTATCAAATAAAATATACAGGTTTAGTTTTAAAATCTATACAATGAAAGCTTATTTCTGATATATTTTGGTGAATCAGTTCAGTAGTCTTACAAAATGCACAGATTATTCAGTTCTATATTTGAGTTTGTGTTGCTATATTTAAAGCTTAGTTTCCTACTTCTTCTAAAAGTTTAAACTGCAGAATTAATGAAATATAAAATTGTAATCAATTTAGGAAGTTAATTAAGCAGATGTTACCAATCAAGTAATAAGAGAAGAAAAAAGAATGAAATTAATTATGAGTGTAATCAATTGAGGATGAGTTGATTAAATTTTTAATATAAAAAGTAGATCATGTATAGAAAAGTGGATAAAAAGTTAGTATACAGTCTCACTTAATCACTCCAAGTAGACCTTAAAGCAATTAATGGAGAACTCTCCAACAACGAGACTGTAAAGAAAGGCGGGTGAAAGAGAACATTCCCCCCTCCCCCTCCCAAACCTTCATTTAAAAGAAGAAAAAAAAATACGTAGAGATTTAATTAGGGCAATGTAACATATATACCATAAAAGTAGTAAGATTTTCAAATAATGAGTCTGAGTGCGGGCTGGATTCCTATGAAGAGATAAGCTGAACAGTTAAAACTAGCGGACCACCATTTTGCCTTCTGCCCGTCTATCTCTACCATCATGGCCGGGTGAGTCAGGATATTTCCTCTTCTGTGAGAGTTTGGTGGGATCGAAATTCGCCATAAGATTCATCTTTTGTAAGAGGGCTTTGCCAGACTCTAGATCATGGGCGAAGTATTGCTTGTCTTTGTAGTTCACTTGCAAGTTGATCAGGTTAGACCATCGGTATCGGACTTTTGCTTGCCTCAGGGTTTCAGTAACAGGACGTAAGTCACGCCTTTTATGAAGTACTTCTTGGGGCAGATCTGGGAAAACCGATATTTTGCAGCCTTGAAATGAAAATGTTCCTTTGGCTCTGGCTGCATCTAAAATTCTCTTCCGTGTTCTTGTATCGGGAAGAACCGCAAGGATGTCTCTGGGGCCTCTTCGGGTTGGATGATTTAGTGGACCTAAACGAAATGCCGCCGTAACAACTGGGACAACGTTTTCCTCCAGATCTAACTCTCGCGCTAGCCATTCAGCAATGAAGATTGATAGTTCCACAGAGATATTCAATGGGTCTGGAAATCCTCTAAACTTAATATTGGGGCGACGATTGGCTGCTTCAAGAGTTAATACTCTGTCCTTAACCTTATGAATTTCGCTTCCAATAAAGCCCACTTCTCCTTTAAGAGCAGCGCCCATTTCTTTAGCTTGCTCCGCAGTCTGAGCAACTGTCGTGAGGGCGATTTTGAGTTCTGCGAATTGGTCGTTTATAGGTTTAATTAGGGCCGACATATTTTCAAATATTTTGTGTTCTAGTGTGTTTAACATAGTTTCAAGCTTTGCTTCCGTCAGAACCGCTGACTTTTGTGACGTACCTTGTTCCTCCGCGGCCATTTTATTAGGATCTTCTTCACCTTCAGTCTCCAGACTCGAAGTTTGGCTAGGTCTGGTAAAGTAATCTGCAATATTTTTCCCAGCTGATATATTTGTAGCCGTTTTGTTTGTGGAAGTTTTGCCCATAATATCTCACGATTTAAACTAATTTTCAATTGATTAGTGAGGTTTGAGAGACGAGGGAGTGCGGAGTAAAGTCTCTAGGCGTCCATTCACTCTGGCGCCAAACCACGCCCCCTCAGAAACACATTGTTCACATCCCAAGAAGTAATAGTTATTAATGTTCATTTGGAGTATTTTGACCAGTTCTGGACACCACATTTTAAGAAGGATGTTGACAACCTATACCTCAGTGAATGACCAGGAAGATGACAGGACTGGGAACCATGGGCATGACTGGTCTGGAGAAGAGAATTCTAAGGGCAACATCTGGTCCTTCTTATCAGAGAGGAGAGGTGTAGAACTATTGAGAGGAAACATCTATGAAATAGTTATTGGTGTAGTGCCAGTTTGGTGTAGAGGTCAACAGCGTGGACTCTAATCTGGGAGAACCAGGTTTGATTCTCCACTCCTCCACTTGCACCTGCTGGATGACCTTGGGCAAGCCATAGTTCTGGCCCAGCTGTTCTTGAAAAAGAGCAGTTTCTTTCAGAGCTCTCTCGGCCCCACCTACCTCACAGGATGTCTGTTGTGGGGAGGGGGAGGGAAAGGAGTTTGTAAGGTGCTATGAGACTCCTTTGGGTAGTGAAGGACAGGGTATAAATCCAATCTCCTCCTCCTCTTCTTCCTCTTCCTCTTCTTCTTCTTCTTCTGCTGCTGCTGCTGCTGGAAAATGTCTTCACTGCAAGAGCTATTTAACAGTGGAATAGACTGACATGGGAGATGGTGGATTCCCATTCTCTGGAGGTCTTGAATGACCATCTCTCAGGTGGAGGCTGTAGCTGCATACTCCTGCATTCAGCTTTTTTAGCAGGATTTTAGTATAGTTGATGTCCAAGATTGCTTCCAGCTCTACGACTGTGGTCACACACACTAAACAATCCACTTTCAATGTATTTTCCAACTGGATTCTGCCAGTTCACACAGTAAAATCCAGTTGGAAAGTGCACTGAAAGTGGATTGAAAGTGGATTATTTAGTGTGTGTGACCGCAGCCTATGACTCTAGCTTTCTTTCCTTCCTCTGCAGTTTCCCACTGAATCCAATTTTAGATTTGAAGTTCCTTGGCTAGAAATTTATTGTGGTTGTTCAGCTTATTATCTTTCATGGTTCAAGGCTGTTATCCAAAGGACCGGACTCTGGCATCTCTACCTATTTCACAAATCTGAGAGTGAATGATGCAACAGCCTGGAACAATGTTAAATTTTTTCCTTTGGGAGGGAGAAGATCCATGATAACTTTGGAGAATTTGCCAGGGGAATGGTACTCAACATGGCAAAAACAGAACACATGATGAGGGAAAGGAATTGCAGCCTAGGACTGGCATGGGGGTGGTATATTAACACCTAGTTTCTTTAATTGAAGCGAAGTCTTCGGAGCCAAATGAACTGCATCCAAAGGTACTGAAAGAACTTGCAGATGTGATTTCTGAGCCTCCGTTGAATATTTTTGAGAATTCGTGGTCACTTTGGCAGCACGTATACTAAAATTGGATTCTTGGAGAACAGGTGAGGTGCCAGAAGACGGAGGTGGGCAAATGTTGTCCCCAACTTCAAGAAGGGGGGAAAGGAGGATCTAGGTAACTATTGACCTGTCAGCTTGACATCTATACCTAGAAAAGTTTTAGAACAAATTGGGGGAAGGAAGGAAGGAAGGAAGGAAAGAATTCGTGGTCACTTTGGCAGCACGTATACTAAAATTGGATTCTTGGAGAACAGGTGAGGTGCCAGAAGACGGAGGTGGGCAAATGTTGTCCCCAACTTCAAGAAGGGGGGAAAGGAGGATCTAGGTAACTATTGACCTGTCAGCTTGACATCTATACCTAGAAAAGTTTTAGAACAAATTGGGGGAAGGAAGGAAGGCAGGAAGGAAGGTCCAATAGCCACAGCCCTTGTGAGTGACATCTGTCACTTACAAAAACTGAATGTTTCATTTGTAGTCCAGGATTGGTGAGAAAACTACAATAGAGCACATTTGACAGGAAATACTTGGGATTAGATGGCATGGGATTTCATCAAAAAGGAAAAGTTTTGGGATTTTTTTTCATCTTTTGGGCATGGAATAGAGGTCACTGGGGTGTGAGGAGGTATTTGTGAATTTCCTGCATTGTACAGGGGGTTGGACTTGATGACCCTGGAGGTACCTTCCAACTCTATGATTCTATAATTTTATGAACTATTCCTGTATTTGGAATGCCAGTCCACAGTTGTGAACATCAGACCTATTCTAGAGATGCTACTGAATGTTGCAGCCCATCATTTCATTTTGAAGACCCGTTTTATGATCACATATATATACTTTGCCACTCATAAGCTGGGGAAATGATCCGTGTGAATGAAATGCTCCATCAGAATACTGGACAGGAAACAGAATGCATTAACTTATTTTGAAGCCGAAGAAGTGCCCTCAGTATTCCCATGACTAACTGCTGGGAAAGAACAAACAAGCCCAATATTTTACAAAAGAATGAAATTGAAAAAAGATCAAAGCGTTTGAAATGATAAAAGGTATTGTGCGGAGTTGACAGTACACTAATCCTTTTGCTTGACGCCTTTAACTTTATTAAGATAATTTGATGTCATGCAAAAATTAGTTTGTGTCACAGGCATGTTAAAGCCTCCGGCACAAAGGGGTGGATTCAAATCTGTTAAGGGGGCAGCAGGGGACACAGACGAGATGGTATAAAAAGGCTCCCTGAGCTCGGATCTTCCAACAGCTTCACCAGACGCTTCTTCCTTCTTTTGACTTCTGGTCTTTGGAGACGTTGGTAAGTGAGATTTTAAAAAAATGATGCAATTCCAGTGGAATTCACGGTGACTTAAGTTTGATGGCAACCTTCTTTCTCTTAAACTATGTTTATCTGTTGCATTTGGAGATTTAGTAATACAATTCCTATTTGCTATATAAAGGTAAAGGTAAAGGTTCCCTTGCTCGAAAGCCAGTCAAATCCGACTCTAGGGTTGCGGTGCTCATCTCCGTTTCAAAGCCGAAGAGCCAGCGCTGTCTGAAGAAGTTTTCGTGGTCGTGTGGCCGGCATGACTAAACACCAAGGCGCACGGAATGCTGTTACCTTCCCACCGAAGTGGTACCTATTTATCTACTTGCAGTTTCTTGCTTTCGAACTGCTAGGTTGGCAGGAGCTGGAACTAGAGACAGGAGCTCACCCTGTTTTGCGGCACCCGGGTCTTGAACCGCTGAACTACTGACCTTCCACAGCCTGCAGTTCAGCGTCTTAACCACTTGAGCCACCGCAGCTCCCTATATTTGCTATATAATAGAGTCTAATTATATTATATTTGCTATATAATAGAGTCTAATTGGGATTTCATTGTGATGGAACCCATCGTTCTCACAGGATTCTTCTTCCAGTTTAAGGGGCTCTTTCTCCAACTGAGGAACAACTTGAGTTGGAGGAAGTCTCCTTAAACTGGATGAAGGATTCAACTTTTGGTCAGCAGAGCAGTAGGACAGGGGTAGGATCATCTCCATTGATTCTTCTCCTGATGTATGGTCCATATTATTCTCCACCTTGTTGTTGTTCAGTTGCACAGTCAAGTCCGACTCTTTGCAACCCCATGGACCAGATCACGCCAGGCCTTCCTGTCTTCCACCATCTTCTGAAGTTTGCTAAATTTTATGTGCATTGCATATACGACACTGTCTAAGCATCTCATCCTTTGCCGTCCCCGTCTTCTTTGACCTTCAATATTTCCCAGCATCAGGGTCTTCTCCAGTGAGTGCTCTCTTCTCATTTGGTGTAGTGCGAGAGCCAGTTTGGTGTAGTGGTTAAGTGTGCAGACTCTAATCTGGGAGAACCGGGTTTGATTCCCCACTCCTCCACTTGCACCTGGCTGGATGACCTTGGGCAAGCCATAGCTCTGATAAGAGTTGTTCTTGAAAAAGAGCAGTTTCTGTCAACAGCTCTCTCAGCCCCACCTACCTCACAAGGTGTCTGTTGTGGGGAGGGGAAGGGAAAGGAGTTTATAAGCCGCTCTGAGACACCTTTGGGTAGTGAAGGGTGGGATATAAATGCAATCTCTTCTTCTTCTTCAAAGTATTTGAGCTTCAGTTTCATTATCTGGCCTTCCAGGGAACAGTCAGCTTTGATTTCTTTTAGGATTGACTGATTTGATCTTCTTGCAGTCCAAGGGACTCTCTGGAGTCTTCTCCAGCACCATAGTTCAAAAGAATCTATTCTTTGGCGCTCGGCCTTCCTTATAGTCCAACTCTCACAGCCATACATGACTACTGCGAATACCATTGCTTTGACCATGCGGACTTTTGTTGGCAGGGTGATGTCTCTACTTTTTATCATGCTGTTTAGGTTCGCCATCGCTTTCCTCCCAAGGACCAGGCGTCATAATATAATATGGGCTGCGATCACATGGGCAGGAAACTGCGGGGGGGGGGAGCGTGGCTATTAGCCCCGGGGCAAAATACCTCGCGGCAGCAGGACCAGACGACCCGGCGAGGTCCCAGTGAGATCCCGGCAAGGTCCCGTGGTTAAGGTGGAGGTGCCGATCACATGAGCATCTGCACCTCCACCGAGAGCATCCGGCCGATTGGAAGGGGATGGAACGGGCCGTGCACAGCCCACTCTGGGCAGGGTCTGTGGGCTGCTCATGGGGAGGGGAGGGGGAGTTACCCGCCGGATCCCCCCTCCCCACCAGCA
>NW_015160848.1:856504-865111 GCF_001447785.1 Gekko japonicus | reverse complement strand
TATAATATAATATAATATAATATAATATAATATAATATAATAATAACCAACACATTTTTCTTCCCCCCTCTGCCTTTCAAGAGTCCTCAGGTTTTGAGCCAAAAGGCCATGCTTGTGTTTCAAAATGACACAAAGTATGGCCTTCCTTTGAAATTGTTCCTTCTCCTATAGATTCAGGTGGGTAGCCCTATTGGTCTGAAGCCAAAGAACAACGTTCGAGTCCAGTGGCACCTTTAAGAGCAACAAAGTTTAATTCTGGTTATAATTTTTTTGTGTGTGTGAACGTTTCTTCAGATACATTGAAACAAGACTTCCTCAACCATCACATATAGGTAAGAGGGGGTTAGTGGCCAGGAAGCTCAAATTAGAGTCAAGATGCATGTCACATGGAGGGATGGAGGTCTGAGACATTCCTTAACCATATATTTGTTCTTTCATATGGTTTTGAGAAGAAGGGCAACACTAGGTGTTAACCTGCTATGAGAAACAGTTCTTCCTTTGTTGACAAGACCAGGGTTGTGTTCAGACTGGCAGTTTGGCCCGATATAGGCACATTTTACAAACGGATTAAATGGGCACGATCACACAGCCACATCTGTCAGGTGTCACCCGGGCGTACTCACCCCATCACAGGACGACTTGGAGCTGGGTTAAAAAGCCACCACCTCCAAAGTGGTGTTTTTGTTTCCCTGCACATTCATTGCGCATTGCCAGATGTCTGAACATGGGGGAGCGTGCGCAGAACGGATTTGGCAGTGTGAACCTGCAGATCCATTCTGCCACTACGGAGGCGGTTTTTAAAAAGAATTGCCTATTTGCGCATGTGTGCGCATGTGCACTATCCACACACATGGTTTTTGGATTTTTTTTGTGTTGCAGTTTGCTCCGTGGCTGAGGCACCACAATAAGGTGGATGTTTTACCACGGGATGTCTCCGTGGGTAACCCACGGAAGGGTGTGCTGTGTGACTGATATATCCCACTACACTTTAACCCGGTTAAATTAGAGGCGGCACCAAGCTGCCAGTGTGATCACAGCCCAGGAAAGGTAGTTTGGTGGCCCTTTCCTAATGGCTCTCAAATTCTCTTGACTATTTAAGAATGGGATGGCTCACAGGAACCAGTCATCTTTTGGAGAATCATCTCAGTGGATCAGAAGCCAAGCCGCTGGCCAGGATTTTACAAATCTTTGGCTAGGTACTGTGAATCAGAGTTTCATAGATCTCATAAATCCATTAAAGATAGATCTCGGCGGTCAGCCCTATTGGTCTGAAGCAGTAGAACAAACCTAGATTCCAGTGGGACCTTTAAGACCAACAAAAGGTTTATTCAAGGTATGAGCTTTCATTTGCATGCACATTTCCCCAGATACATTGAAATGGAAGGTAGGGTTCAAACTTATAGACAAGGGCTGAACAGCAAAATAACATGTAGCAGGATAAAGATGTTTTAAGAACTGAAAAGACAAAACTAAATAACAAGATAAAAGGTTGTAAAGCAATAAAACAGTTCTCAAGGTTCTCTCAAAGGTAAGTCTTCCCTGTCCCTGAAAATTCTTTATCTCCAGAGACAGGTAGAAGGGAAGCTAGGATATTCTGAATGCAAGCCAGGGGTTCAGCTGCAGACTCCCTTTCATATGTACCTGCTTTATATTGAGCAAATTTAGAGTCCAGTGAAACCTTTAAGACCAACAAAGGTTTATTCAAGGTATGAGCTTTTGTGTGCAAGGCACACTTTTGCCAATACACACAAAAGCTCATAAAGGTCCCACTGGACTCTAAATTTATTCTAAATCCATTAGCTTATTCTTACACTTTGAAGCTTTCTTGGTTTTTAAAGATGAAGGCCGAGTTCAGACTGGCAGTTTGCCCCGATATAGGCACATTTCGGAAATGTTCCACAACTTGATTAAAGGGGCGGTTCACACGGGCACATCTGTCCGGCGTTCCCCAGCCGTACTCAACCCGTCTTGTAATGCTTCCCTCCCGAATTTAAAAGATACCAGGTGAAAGTGGTATCAAATCCTGGAAAGCATGATTATCCTGTGTCCATCCCACACCAACAAAGTGTGAACGCCGAAAGCCATGTTTTTCTTGTGCGCTTATGCACGCCTTACAGCCATGCCTCCGGGCCAACAGTGTAAATGCTCCCTTGCACCTCTTCCTGGTATGTTCCCGCATGCAGTGTGAACGGGAAAACCCGGAACAGTTTGTTCCAGCTCTTTTTTGCCACGACCCCCTCCCACTTCAAACTGTCAGTCTGAACTTGGCCGAAGTCTCTTCTGTGCTTATACACATGTCTTTTTTGATAGGTAGGAGGGAAGCATTCTAGAGTTGTTAACCACCAAGAGGGGAGTGGCAGTTTCCTAGAATGACAACTGATCTCCAGCCAGCAGAGATCAGCTCCCTTAGAGGAAATGGCTGCATTAGAGGATGGATTTTATTGCATCATGCCCGTGCTGAGTTTCCTATCCTTCCCAAATTCCTACCCTATATAGCCGGGATCAGACATACCTACGGGACCAGCTTTCCCCTACGGTCTGGGTCTCAAAATCGGTTGACCCTCCCTGGCCTGAGGGAGGCCAGGCTAGCTACTACCAGGGCTGGGGCCTTTTCAGTGGCAGCCCCCACCTGGTGGAACAAGCTCCCAGAGGAGATCAGGGCCCTGCGGGACCTTTCACAGTTCTGAAGGGCCTGCAAGTCGCAACTCTTCCACCAGGCATTTATTTAGGGGCCGTTACTGACGGTGAGCCCTGGCTGGTGGTTTTAACATCGAGCCCTGGCCCATGGCCTGAACATCGAGCCGATGCCATAAGAAATTTTTAGCAGAAGGACATCTGAAATATCTGGGATCTGGTAATTCATCTTGAATATGAGCCATCTAAGTTAAGCTTTTAACTGTCGCCAGCACTTTGTGTTTGCATTTTAACTGTTGTGTTTTAAATTATTGTATGATTTTAACTGTATTTATGTTTGTATGGAAGCCGCCCTGAGCCTGCTTTGCGGGGAGGGTGGGGTATACATCTGATAAATAAATAAATAAATTCCATCCTTATCAGCTTCCATCCCCCAAATCTCTAGGAATTTCCAAATTTGGACTTGGAAAGGGACTAATTGTCTCCTTCAAATACCACTGAGGGGTTATTCAAAGAAATAGTGTGGTTAAGTAATTTTAGACAAACAGTCTGCTGTTTGGTATACCATTGTTGAATCCATGAACTGGGGACCCAGACTTCTGCTCAATTCACACACACACAGACACAAAAACCTTTATTGGCATCGAAAGCACAGGACATCATGGAAATAAAGCAAAATACTAAGGTGCATCAGACACTTACACTTGGCTATCTCGAGGTGCACCTGGAGGTTCAGACTGGCAGAAGACGAAATCCATAATACAGCTGGGTAGAAATCATGGAAGTTTCTGTCTTTCCAGTCAGATGAGCAATGAAAAAGTGAACAGTAGAAAGTCAAGGAATGTGGGATTTTCTTTGAGAATTTAGCTGAAGATATGCAAATGCTGCTTGGGAGGCATTAAGGATGGGGAAATAAGAATAACCACAACTGCTGCCTCCCTTTGTTTTGTTTCAGATTCACCTCCGTCAAACAATGTCTGGCTATTGTGGTCCTGAGTTTGCTGTCCCATCTATTGCCTCCACCCCAAGAGTTGGCTTTGGATCTGCAGGGCTCGGCTTGGGAGCTCTTGGCTGTGGATACGGAGGTCTGGGCTTTGCACATGGAGGTCTTGGCCTTGCACATGGCGGTCTAGGTTATGGTTTTGGCTATGGGTATGGCCCTGCCATGGCTGAAACGTCTGGCAGTCTCGGCACCCTGGCTGGAGTAAGCCCTTCCTGCATCAACCAGATCCCACCTGCAGAAGTCGTGGTCCAGCCACCTCCCACTGTCTTGACCATCCCAGGACCCATCCTCTCTGCTACTGGGGAACCAGTTGCTGTGGGAGGCAATGCTCCATGTGCCGTTAGTGGCACTGGGGTGGCAGGAGCAGGCTTCTATGGGGGGCTCGGCAGCCATTATGGAGGCTGGAGCTGCGGCTCTGGTTTTGGCCTGAGGAGGGGTGCATTGCTTGGAAGAAGGGCTCTACTGGGACGTCGTGGCAGCATCTGTTGATTCCCCTATTTAACCTGGGGAGAATCTATGCATGATCCCGGTAATGATCAGGAACTGAAAGACAAGACCCATCAATGAGTTTGAAAAGCTACGCTTGCAGAAACATTGTTGAACTGAAGAATGCTTGTATGAACTCTCCATCTTTTCTTCTGCATGTCTATGAAGAAAAGGGCTCTTTTTGTAGCAGGAACTCCTTTGCATATTAGGCGACACACCCCTGATGTAGCCAATCCTCCAAGAGCTTACAGAGCTCTTCTTACATGGGCGACTGTAAACTCTTGGAGGATTAATTACATTAGGGGTGTGTCGCCTAATATGCAAAGGAGTTCCTGCTACAAGAAGAGCCCTGCTGATATTCTTTGGCTGTGTCATTTCCCTCTTCTTGTGTAACTGTTTTCCTTGATTATTTTTCCATTAAAGCTCAGTCTGCATCCTAGCACCTGTGTCTTGGTTTTGCTTGTAAAAATGCTAGATACTTACAGCATGCACCAAATTCCTTTGGTCTTCTAGAAAGTCATCAGGTAATTTGGCCTTGAAGAGACCGGTAACTCTTGTGAAGGGGAAGAAATGTAGGCATTCAGCAACCAAGATGAGGGATGGTTTCAGTGTCCTTTATATCATCACAAGGGATGACCTGTGGCTTGTCCTCTTTGCTGATGAGCGTGAACTTCCCTGAGAAAGAACAGAGAGTCCTTGACCTTGCTGTACCACATTCATAGAAAGAACTATGATGGCAGATGTATGTTCCGGATGATTCTGGTCTGGCCTGAATCTGATAGAAGAATCTGATAGAAGATTAAGAAATCCCAGGAATCTAGCCAGCTTTTCTACATCAGATCATTTAATTCCTGACAAGAGTGTTGGCCGAATTGCTTTATCTACAGCAATTGGCAAATTTTATACTGGGTGCTTGCCAACTATACCAAGGTCCCGTTCCCACCAAAGGGTTACCAGAGAAGGAGTTCGAGGCTGTTTGTTGTTAAAATAACTCTCTTTTACTTAAGAATGTAAATCACTCCAGGGAGAGACATCACAGACAACGTGCACAGAGCATTACACATCATATCATCTTGCAGTAAAAAGAAATCCGATGCAATAATTCTCTCCCTCGACATAGAGAAGGCATTTGATTTGCTAGAAACAAGCTACTTAATTGAGCTTTTAAAACATATGAAATTTGGAGATAGTTTTATCAGAACAGTGGCAGCCATTTACTTGGAAACATCAGCACAGGTAAAAGTTAATAACATCACTTCTAAGACATTCCATTTGAACAGAGGAAAGAGGCAAGAATGTCCGCTATCACCGGCCTTGTTTGCCTTGGTGCTTGAACTGCTAGCGGAGACTATACGGTGTGACAAGAACATCACAGGAATTCATTTAGGTCCCTATGAGTTCAAATTAAACCTCTTTGCTGATGATATGTTACTTTTCATTAAGCAACCAACAAAATCTCTACACAAATTACAACAACATCTACTCACCTTTGGGCAAATATCTGGATTGAAAGTCAATCAAACAAAATCGTGCATCTTGCCCATAGGCATCTCTCCAGCTACAAAACAGGAGATCCAAAACAATTTCAGCTATCAATGGCAGTCAGCATCTTTGCCATATTTAGGGATTCATATCCCACATGACCTTAAAAATCTGATTAAAATTAATCATCCACAAAAATTCCAAGAGATCCAACTAACACTCTCCAGTTGGAACAAACAAATGCTCTCGTTCTTAGATAGGTTGCATCTTCTTAAAACCTTCCTGTTCCCAAAGCTACTCTTTTTTTTGTTTCATGCTATCCCTATTGGTCTTCCTGCTGCACTACTTCACAAATGGCAAGCAGCAATGAACATCTTCCTGTGGCAAGGAAAGAAGCAAAGAACAAGCTTCAAAATCCTTAGGAGAAAACGAGCCCAGGGTGGCCTCAACTATCCATATATATCTCTATATCACAAATCTGCAATGCTAGTCTCAGCCATCAAGTTACTAGGCTTCAAAGAAAAAGCTACTTGGGCACAACGTCTTCATCCTCTTCTGCAACCAAAAACTATCCAAGAAATAATATGGAACTCACACCAAGCACGCCCTAAACTAATTAATAATGATATCTTTTTATCAGATATTCTTCACACATGGGATGCTATCAGATACAAACTGATTCCAGACACCTCCAGACAATCTGAATTTCTGTTACAAAGCTGGTTCCCACCAGGGAATGACATCAACATAGCACAGAAATTTAGAAACGTTAAGTTAACACGAATCACAGATATATCAAGCAAAACAGGCCTCCTCTCAAAGCAGATCTTAGAAAATAAGATACATGCCCCTATCCCTTGGTTCTTCTATCTTCAACTCAATCATGTCATGTCTAGCCAGAAAATTTTCTCCCCTCAAACACCTCCTAAATCAGCCCTCGAAAATATAATTGACTCTGCGGGATCCTCATCCAAAGGATTAATCTCTAAGGTCTACAATATACTACTTAACCTTTATAACACAAAAGACCTACTTTACAAAAACAAGTGACAATCAGAATGTGGCATTACGATCACAGAAGAACTCTGGGACAAAGTCTGGTCCTCACCCACAATCACATCACCGGTCATCAACACGCAGCTGCAATCATATAAGATCATCACTCATTGGTACTTGACTCCTTGTAAACTTGCGTTCTCCTCACCAAACTCATCACCAATGTGAAAATGTGGAAACATTGGTTCTTACGCCCACTGTTGGTGGGAGTGCCCAAATATAAATTCTTTTTGGCAAGAAGTCCTTAATCAGATTCAAATCATCACAGGCTATGAAGTACCCCTGAAACCAGAAATACTTTTTCTCAACATCTGGAAAGATCCTCAGATTCCATCAATCAGAAAAGACCTCATATATAGCTTAATAGTAGCAGCTCGTTCCTGCATAGCCACCAGATGGAAATCTCATCTTCCCCCTACAATTGAGCAATGGTACACGAAAGTCTGGGATCTCTATATCCTAGAGAAAATTACAGACCATATCAGAAGCATCGACCAATTTTCCCCAAAAACCTCTTTCTCTGCAAAATGGCTACCTTTCTTCGAAATGATAACAGAAAATGACATCCAACCACACAATCAAATATACCTCAAATTACTATACAGTTAGGTATTACGTTCCTGATATCACCAATCTATACATAACACTGGGGTTTTTTACCACTGAGTTTAGAGTTGAAACAAATAGTTTTACCATAAGATAATCCTTAATTCTTTATTAGTCAATATTAAGATCTACTGCTCTATATTCATTGTACTTTGAAATATTGGAAGTTAATGTTATTGTTGTTATGTTATTTTGTTGTTGTAACGATTAACCAGAAATCTTAATAAAAAGTTAATGATTAAAAAAGACTATAAATCACATACAAACAATACTGATGCGCTCACACATTCAATCAAGCTCCTTAGAAATACAGTATTAAACTGAGCACATTTGCATTAGCAGGTAGGGTGATGGTGGGTGATACTTATCTGTCCTGAAGCTTGTTCGTTCCAATGAACAATGGATTGGGAGAAAATAGAAATCTAGGGGAGTTTACACACAGCTAGAACCAGCCAGCACGTGTGTGTCTCTTGACTGCAGATCAAGAGATCAAAGTGGAGACAAGGGTTTGGGTATACCAAGCTGAACAAAAGAGGAGTATAAAGCAGACAGGGGTTGTTGCGGGGGTTGCTAGCTAGCAAGTGCCAGTTTAATGGTCCTTACCTTTTATAGGTGGTCTTTTGGGTGGGTGGCAACTGTGCCAACCTTGTGACCCACCTACCTATTAGTCCGTCCCATAAACAATCCCATTGGTTGCGTGCAGTGAGGGGTGGCTACCTAGAGGGTGGGACAATATTGTAACCTAAGACCTAACTCAAAGGATGGCATCTGGGTAAGTGTGAAAAACTGGCATCAAGATTACAATCTCCCAATCCGTTCAGACTGCCATATTGATAGGATTTTAGAATCGTCCCACTTACATACCAATCCTTCTGGCATAGGGATTGCAACATACAACTAACAAATGATGCATGGCACAACATATGGAATACACCACCATTCAAAACTAAAATTTCCTCAATGAAGTTACAATCATTCAAAATTTTAGCACACTGGTACCTCACACCCAGTAAATTAGCACAAATGACTCGTTCCTATAGCCCAAACTGTTGGAAGGATTGCGGCATCAAAGGTACCTACCTGCACTGCTGGGTAACTTGCCCAAAAATTCTCCCATTTTGGGAAAGTATTATGACATAAATCAAAAGCATTGATTACTTAGACATCGCACCCACGCCGGAAAACTTATTTTTGAACAGTTGGGTAGCTCAGGACTCTGCTCCTTCAGTGGTGGAGAGGGTCTCCATCCTGCTATTTGCAGCCAAAACTGTCATTGCAACCCACTGGAAAACAACAATGACACCTACAATTTCGCTTTGGCACAAGAAATTGTGGGATTT
>NW_015160848.1:851042-856475 GCF_001447785.1 Gekko japonicus | reverse complement strand
ATCTTGTGTTTATTCTTGCATTCACCTATGTAATTATCTATTTACCTTTTATTGCATAGCTCAAAACAAGACTACTTTACAATTTTATATGTACTCAATACACCATTTTGTATATGCATGTTATTATGTTATGAAAACTTAATAAATTATATTGTAAAAAAAAAAAAAAAGAATCGTCCCACTTGATAAGGATACACATTCTAGGCAGAATAATCATTTATATCTTCAAGCAGAATATAAAGTTACTGATACCTGAATATCTTTTTAAACTATAAGGAAAGTCTTAGTTAATTTTTTCCACTTTTTATTTATTTTATTTATTATTCAATTTATATCCTGCCCTCCCCAACGGGCTCAGGGCGGCTAACAATTGGGCTCGAAGCCATGATTAAAACATCTAAAAACAAGGTAAATGATACAGTAATACAATAAAGTGCTGGTGCTCCAAATGTCCTCATTTCCAAGATGGATTTTGGTAGATAGACCCAGAACAATGATCATAACAAAGTCTTGCAAGTACTAGTTTCTCATTCATATGAGTATCTGTTGGTCCTCAAATAGTACACACCTTCTTTGAACTATATCTTCACTTCTGTGAAATTGGACATTATTGCCATTCTTAGGCTGCAGTCACACGGAGCATTAGGCACGCTAGAGAGACAGAAGATAGGCGGATTTTCCAGGCGTGATCTCACCACCACATCTGGGAAGTGTAGAGCTCCCGTGGCTCACCCAAGGCTTCACTCTGAAGATGTGCTGTAAAAAACTAGTACCTCCGAGGTACTAGTTTTCAGAAACTGCGGGGCATGGGCGGGCGTCAGATCGCATTTCCGGTGGTAGTTCCAGTGCCCGCCCATCTCCCCTCTCAAAAAGGGTGGTTTTTTGTCCATGTCTCCATGGATGCGCACAAGCACCCAACAGAGCATGCACACACTTTAGTTTTTTTAAAAACACAACCCCATTTGCCCCGTGGCCCTGCTTCTTTGCAGCGCTGCAGGATTGTCCTGTGATTGGCACCTCCCCCCTAACCACGGGACCTCCATGGGACCTCCACAGGATGTCTGCTCGCACAACCATGCATTATTTTTCCCCGGGGCAAACAGCCACGCTTCCCTCCCGCATTTTCAGGCCCGTATAACCGGGGCCTTAGATTAGCAACAACAACAATAATAATAGAATTTCTAAACTGCCCTCCCCTGCAGGGCTTAGGGCAGTGTACATCATATTCAACATACAATTTAATTAAAACATCACAATAAATAAGTTAATCAATATGAGACCAGCTAATTGATCACCATTTCCGATAAAACCAGTAAAACCATTTACCCTCAGTCTTACATGGTGTTCTGCATGTGGCCACCTTCCTCCAAGGGGTGGGGTCATAGGCCAGATGAAATGGGAAAACTGTTGATGTCCTCAACCATAAGCCTGGTGGAACATCTCCATTTTGCATGCCCCGTGGAACTGTACAAGGTCCCATAGTAAAAGTATTAGTGCTAAGAACAAATTAGCAAAATATGGATTGTTTCGAATGTGAAAAAAAATCTTGCTTGATAGATACGGTAACATTTAAAACTCAACTCAACATTCCATTTGAATGCAATAATGAGAAAATTCCCTTTCTCCAAAAACATATAAAATAAAAATCTTCTTATTACTAGTCTCCATAAAGGAAAGATTCATATGGATCTGAGTAGAGGTCGATCAGTGGCTATTAGCCACAAGGTATCAGGAACAAGGTATCAATAGGAACTCTCAAGCTGAGAAAAATGTGTGAGCCAGAGGCTAAAAAACCACAAGGTATCAATAGGAACTCTCAAGCTGACAAAAATGTGTGAGCCAGAGGCTAAAAAACTGTGAGCTAGCTCACACTAACTTAGCTTAGAGGGAACACTGGTGACAACTATGCTGGCAAAGGCTACAGATGATAATGCTATTTCCCCCCCAAATTGTTTCTATTCAGCTGTGTTGTTTCTATCCCAAAGCAATGTAGAGCATTTTCTCTTTATGTTATCACACACTTAGGGTTGGTATTTGCTAAACTCGGAAACAGAAAAGAATACCAACATGTAAGTCTTTGGGGGATAAAATTAAAGAATTATATTTACATATAAATGTATCAGTATTACAAAAAATGAGGGCTTCACAAATATTGAAATTAACTGTACCCACACTGAACCATACGGTGATTATATTTATCTCTATGGTGTTTGTATAGAAATATTGCTTTCTAAATTCTCATGCCTTCTCCTGTGATGACATTCTGTGTCTCTGTTTCCTGTTGCAGGCCAAATGGTCCAGGGCAGACCAAATGGTCTGAACTACCTAAATAGCCATGCCATATAACCACACATTCTTTAACACCTCTAAGTGGAAGAGCCAGACATGATGGTGCTCATGGAGCATGTCACGTACACCATGGAGAAGCTGGAAGCTGGGTCACCTGATTGCAGGAGGGGCCTCCAAACGTCTAGCCCATCCTATGTTGCAGCCATGACAACCAACAAATTGGACACACCCATGCCCACTCGCAATTGGCTGATGGCCACAGCCAATTTGTGACTGGAATTGGACTATAATTGTTTGATTCCTATGGGAATGAACTCTCTCTTTCTCTTGCTCTCTTAGCTCTCCCTTCCTCCTCTTGTCATTCTCTGTTTTATGATGCCTGGAAATGCTGCCTCTTGAGAGACAAAGAGTTGCTTTGTGACTTGGAGCACATGGCTGTGCAAAAATGGGATTTCCCTTCAAAGGATGAGATGGTTAGACAGTGTCACCGATGCAACGGACATGAAATTGAGCCAACTTCAGAGGACGGCGGAAGACAGGAGGGCCTGGCATGAGCTGGTCCATGGGGTCGCGAAGAGTCGGACTCGACTGTGCGACTGAACAACAACAACAACTTGGACTATGTTGGACTGATGAATACTCCTGACTGGGTAACTATGAATCTTTAATGTTTAGTTAAGGCGGACAGCCCTAGCCTTTGTTATTTTGATAATCTTTTATAGTCTGTTGCTGTGCTCTGTATTAAATAAAAATCCTGCTTATTTCTAACTTGGCTTTGATGTTGTAACTTGACTTCCAAGTCTAAGTCCTGTGCCTCAACGCTCACTATATATGCTACCATTGGAGAGTAAAAGTGTGCATCTCTGGAGTGAGTTGCTAAGGTGTTCTGTCCCAGATGCCATTTAAGGGTTTAGTCTGTTTTATGATGCCTGGCAATGCTGCCTTTTGAGAGACAACGGGTTGCTTTGTGACTTGGAGCACATGGCTGTGCAAAAATGGGATTTCCCTTCAAAATCCCTTGGTACTTGGACTATGTTGGACTGTTGAATACTCCTGACTGGGTAGCTATGAATCTTTAATGTTTAGTTAAGGCGGACAGCCCTAGCCTTTGTTATTTTGGTAATCTTTTATAGTCTGTTGCTGTGCTCTGTATTAAATAAAAATCCTGCTTATTTCTAACTTGGCTTTGATGTTGTAACTTGACTTCCAAGTCTAAGTCCTGTGGCCTCAACGCTCACCATATACGCTACCATTGGAGAGTAAAAGTGTGCATCTCTGGAGTGAGTTGCTAAAGTGTTCTGTCCCAGATGCCAACTAAGGGTTTAGAATCTCTCCCTTAGGAAAGGCAGGGACTAGTGAAAAGAGGTTCTGGTGGCATATTGTTCTGAAGACCAGAGATGGTACAGACTGTCTGTGGGTTTGTTGTTTAATGTACTGAAGAAGTACAGAATTCCCTCCCATTCCTGGACTGGCCTGGGTGGCTAATCCCTGTACAGTGTTAATCCAAGATAATATGGTGTTAATCCAAGATGTCAGGACCCACAGCCAAACAACAGAGCACACACTTCCAAGAAAGGTTTTACTTTATTGTCAGTACTATAGTTGCAATAACATGGTCACTGTTAGGAATGACGAATGTGGAGCAAGCATATAGTGATATAGAAGATTCAACAGGTTCCCCCACCACCACCTGTGAGCCAATCGGCCCGTTTCCCGTGGGCGGAAAGGAATAACCGCTGGTCGAGGCTGAGAAATGAAACTAGTCTCACGGTTAATTAAAGTGGAGACACTACACAGGCAGGAATACAAGGTCAGAGATAACAAGGAGAGAAGCGAGAGGGAAGGAATGTGGAACCAACTTGTGCACAGGTCAGGCAGGCGGACTCTAGGCCAATAAACCATATGGCAGCCTAGCTGGCAAATATCCATGTTTTGCTTTAGGTCGTCTGGATCTGTAAGTACTATATTCTGATCTTCGAAAGATGGTTGGACTTAATATGTTATATAAAACACACATACATATTGAAAACCCACATTTGGCATCTAAATGTCTGCTTGGTTGTTTGAGTGGAGGCAGATTGCTCACAATCCAATCAGAGGCTGCGGTCACACGGAACATTAGCCACGCTAGAGAGACAGAAGATAGGCGGATTTTCCGGGCGCGATCTCACCGCCACATCTGGGAAGCGTAGAGCTCCTGTGGCTCACCCGAGGCTTCCCGCCGAAGATGCAGGGTAAAAAAATAGTACCTCTGAGGTACTAGTTTCCAGTAACCGTGGGGCAAGGGTGGGCATCTGATCGTGTTTCCGGTGGAATCCTGCGCCTGCCCATGTCCCCTTGCAAAAAGGTTTTTTTCCCCCCCAAGTCTCCATAGATGTGCACAAGCACCCAACGGAGCATGCACATACTTTGGTGTGTAAAAAAACCCCAAACCCGTTTGCTGCACTGCACCACTTCTTTGCCGTGCCGCAGGATTGTCCTGTGATCGGCACCTCCCCACTATCCACAGGACCTCCACGGAACCTCCACGGGACGTCGGTTCACACAACCGTGCGTTATTTTGCCCCAGGGGCAAACAGCCACGCCTCCCCCCCCCGCGATATCCGGCCCGTGTGACCGGGGCCATAGTTAAATGTTTTCAAGGCTTGTTGGTTTCAATGGCTTAACTTCCCTATTGAAATACTTGGATTATAAATTCTTCGCTTTGGGTGAATTGTGTTTATATTGCACTATAGCTACATTTCAGTCCAGCAGCACCTTAGAGACCAACACATTTGGGGGGGATACAAGCTTTTGCGAATCAAAACTCCTTCCATCAGACCCTTTGAACTTTGACTCTCAGAGCTTCTACCACCCAAGTCTTGTTGGCCTTTAAGGTGCTACTGGGCTTGGATCTACCTGACCTTCTGCAGACCAACACAGGTGCCCTCTGATACCATATTGCACTAGGTCACCCATCTATACATATACAACAGATCCCAATAACCAGTGGACATTAAGCAGGTGTGCGAGTCAGCCAATTCTGTTGTGCTGCGATGGCTTGCCAGCAGAGGGAGCTGTTGGATTGCTTCCTACTATCTTCTAGCACCACCACCACCTGTCGATGGCCAAATGGTGGAGTTGTAGCTGAACGAGAGTCAAGTG
>NW_015160848.1:779068-850989 GCF_001447785.1 Gekko japonicus | reverse complement strand
ATCTCCTCCTAAGGGACATACCCTCCAGTTTGGTGTAGTGGTTAAGTGCGCGGACTCTAATCTGGGAGAACCGGGTTTGATTCCCCACTCCTCCACTTGCACCTGGCTGGATGACCTTGGGCAAGCCGTAGCTCTGGCACAGCTATCCTTGAAAAAGAGCAGTTTCTGTCAATAGCTCTCTCAGCCCCACCTACCTCACAGGGTGTCTGTTGTAGGGAGGGGAAGGGAAAGGAGTTTGTAAACCGCTCTGAGACACCTTTGGGTAGTGAAGGGCGGGGAATAAATCCAATCTCTTCTCTCTTCTTCTTCTTCTCTTGAAGGATCGGAAGGGCTGTTACTTAGAGGAGGGCAGGGAGCTGTTCCTGTTGGCGGCAGAGGAGAGGACTCACGAGAATGGGTTTAAATTAAGGGCGGGAAGGTACCGGCAAGATCTCAGGAAAAACTTTTTTATAGTCAGAGTAGTTGAGCAGTGGGATCAGCTGCCTCGGAAGGTGGTGAGCTCCCCCTCACTGGCAGTCTTTAAGCAGCGGCTGGACAAACATTTGTCAGGGATGCTCTAGGCTTTTCCTGCACAGCATAGGGGGTTGGACTAGACGGCCTTATGACCCCTTCCAACTCTGTGATTCTATGAGTCTATAATTCTATTACAGAAGGGACTGTTAAATGAGGGTTTATCTCACTACAGATGCTAATGTTCTGGCCGCAGGCAATGTACCTCTGCTCTAGTCAAGCTGATTACAATATATATTGTACCTCTGCATCCTTTACAAGCATTCTTTGCAGCACCCCTCCCACCTTCTGGGGCAGGTGGCTCATGGAGCAGTCTGGGATGACCCCTTGCCTTGATCCATTCCACACTTTAGTTTCCCCTTGAATCCGCTTTGCAAATCGTTAATAAAAGTGGCCCTTTATAACACCAATATGTGTCTGTCTCTTTCTTCTGACTGGGGTGGGAGGGATTAGATATGGTCCAATTTGCTAGTTTTCTTACTTGGTTCATATCCTGTTCTGCTGCCACGTTTGCAAAGTGGCCATGCCCAGATCCAAATATGGAGGATGTTCTCCATCACAGATTCCCGAGTTCAATTGTGTGAGACTCAGGGGTCATTTCCTGCAGGAACGCACAGGAGCGGAGCTCCAGCAGTAAAGAGCCCAGGGGGTGGGCACATGCAACAAGCCCCACCCCCTGCTCCCAGCAGCCCTCTGTCAGAGCAAGAAGCAGCCAGGTAAGTTGCAGAGCTCCCCCCGGCCCTCCGGTCCAAAACAGTTCAGTGGCATGTTTAAGACCAAATTTTATTCAGGTATGAGCTCTCCCTCCTCTGCGAGGACAGATCTGCGTGTTCCCCCTCCCAAATAGCTAGCAATCCAAAACAGTCCAGTGGAGCCTGAGCAGTGGGTGTTGCCTTCTGACACACTTTCGGTTATGTCAGGGGTTGTGATGTATGCAAATAAGTTATGCTAATAAGTTATGCTAATGAGCTCCTGCACCTCTTTTTCTACGAAATGGCCCCTGGTGGGACTCATTCAACAGGGCCAGAGGCAAAAGGTGCCACTCCATTGATCTGACTAGAGAAAGGAAGAAGGTCAGATCCATGGAGATTATACCTGGTCTGGCTGATCCAGAGACCTCATCCTACTTCAGAACTAAAAAGGACTCCTCCCCAAGCATCCAGAGGACAGTGTATTTATGATGCATTGAGAACTTTATTGAGAAAGAAGAGACCAAGGCATAGTATACTTCTCCCATTACACAAAGTAAGAATTCACCTTAAGAATTTAACAGCTTCTCCATTGGATTGCAGTAAACTAACGTGGCACAAACAGATAAGGCATTCTGGACTGAGTTGAACAGAAATAGCCCAGATGGTGGCAGTGAAAACTCTCCCTAACTCTGCAGATATTCGGATGAATTCTGGTGTAGTGAGCCAGTCTGGTGTAGAGAGCAAGTCTGGTGTAGTGGTTAAGTGCGCAGACTCTAATCTGGGAGAACCAGGTTTGATTCCCCACTCCTCCACTCGCACCTGGCTGGATGACCTTGAACAAGCCGTAGTTCTGATAAGAGCTGTCCTTGAAAAACAGCCGTTTCTGTCAAGAGCTCTCTCAGCCCCGCCGACCTCACAGGGTGTCTGTTGTGGGGAGGGCAAGGGAAAGGAGTTTGTAAGCCGCTCTGAGACTCCCTTGGGTAGTGAAGGGCGGGGTATAAATCCAATCTCTTCTTCTTCTTCTTCAAATTGATATGGGAGCTAAACACTGAAGCTCTGTTGAACAAGCCAACAGTAGCAGCTGTGAAGGATCAGGAACTGTGTGTTTCTAGCACAGATACCCAGCCCCTGTTTTGAAAATGAAATTTGGCTTCTCGGGTAAAGGAATACATGCAACTGCCTTACATATAGTCAGACCACTGGTCCATCAAGATCAATAGCAGCTTCCCAGGATCTCACACAGCATCTTTGACATCACCTCCTACTTTGTCCTTTAATAAGAGATGTCAGAGACTGAACCTGGGAACTTGTGCTTGCAAAGTCGATGTTCAGCCAATGAACCACAACCCCTCTTCTAAAGGAAGGCAGTTTGAGCTGTTCACCATTTTGTGCTCCACCCCCAAAATCTTCTACTGCTGTATAGGAAGCCTAGGTGATAAAGCACCCCTTGGGTCTACAACTGGAGGCTCGCGACTGAATTGTGTTCCTTACACTCCTCCCCAACCCCTGCACATAGGAAAAGCAACTTCCCTCCCTCCCTGTTGTTATTGTTGTTGTTTCATGGAGGAGGCATGGCATAGTCCAATCTTGTCAGATTTTGGAAGCAAAGCAGGGTCAGCATTTGGAAGGGAAGCCACCAAGGAAAGTGGGTGAACTGCAGGCTATGTAAGGTCGTAGTTCAGCAGTTCGAGACCCGAGTGTGCCGGATGACGGAGTGAGCTCCCGTCTCTAGTTCCAGCTCCTGCCAACCTAGCAGTTTGAAAGTAGATAAATAGGTACCACTTTGGTGGGAAGGTAACAGCATTCCGTGTGCCTTGGTGTTTAGTCATGCCGGCCACATGACCACGGAAACATCTTCGGACAGCGCTGGCTCTTCGGCTTTGAAACGGAGATGAGCACCACAACCCTAGAGTCGGATTCGACTGGCTTTCAAGCAAGGGAACCTTTACCTTTACCTTTTTTAACCAAATTAATCTAGGTGTTCTGCTTCTCACTTGCCTTGAAAATCCCTTGCTGGAGTCACCATATGCTGCCTGGGACTTAATAGCGCTTTATGCACACACATTATGGGCTTCTTTTTCTTCCTTTGAGGGGACATTCATAATGTGAGCACCCTTTCCCAGACCCTGAAGACTCCAGTCTTAGAGACATTCCAAACAAAAATTTAAGACCCTAGATTAATTTGGTAAAGTAAAGATAAAGGTTCCCTTGCTCGAAAGCCAGTCAAATCCGACTCTAGGGTTGCGGTGCTCATCTCTGTTTCAAAGCCGAAGAGCCAGCGCTATCTGAAAACATTTCTGTGGTCATGTGGCCGGCATGACTGAACACCAAAGAATGCTATTACCTTCCCTCTGAAGTGGTACCTATTTATCTACTTGCATTTTCCTGCTTTCGAACTGCTAGGTTGGCAGGAGCTAGAACTAGAGACGGGATCTCACTCCGTCATGTGGCACACTCGGGCCTCGAACTGCTGAACTACCGACCATCCACAGCCTGCAGTTCAGTGTCTTAACCACTTGAGCCACCACAGCTCCTTAGATTAATTTGGTACTAATCCTAACAGCCACGTAAATGGTGATGGGCAATTTCCATCAAGACAATACTCATTAGAGGAAAAATGAGTTTGCTTTGCAATGCAGAGAGAATATAAGATGATATCTTGTTTTCTGTCATATTTTGAATCCCCTTTCATCTTTTTATTGTTCCTCTCTCTTGGTAGCTCTCTATGCCTTTAGAGCAATTAATACTTCAGTGGGTGCTAGACATAAACGTCCTTGTAAGTCCACCTCTACATTTTACAGACATCCTTCCCCCTGCCATTGTAAGGAATAGATTACAATCCCACTAGGGATTTTTAAAAAGAGAAATCTATAGATCTATAGAACAGAGAAGGGAAATATATATCTTGATGCATTTTTTTTGTCCAGAACTGTTAAGCACCCGAAGCTCCAGCTAACTCCTCCTGGGACTACGGGTGCTCATCATTTCTAAATGGAAACTGAGTTTTAAATTGGTTCCGATAACTTCTTGTTGTTGTTCTCCTTTCCTAGTTCGTTATCCAAGTCCTCTATTTAGCAAGGTCCACATAGATTGCAGGACGACCGTCGCGGAATGCACCGCAAGGGACAGCTAGGGATGCATGGTGTGCAGCCCCCAACAGAAACAGGATTGCAGCTAGCGGAGAGGATGGGCCCTGGGATTGTCACGAGGAGTGGTGCTGGCTGGATCACCACCTCAGCAGGTGGTAGCTGGCTGACGCATGAAGGGGCAATGCCACCCATTACGCCACAAGGAGTCAGAGATCCTGGGCTGCATCGACATCTGTAGGAGCACATGACCAATGGATGGCAAGCTGAAACAACAGCATATTAGAGAGTAAACAGGGTGAACATTCATGCATTCGTTTATGTAGAAAATGTGTACGGTGTCTCTCCAGAGACTGCTCAAGGTAGCTCACAACTAAAACAATACCAGTAAGTATATTGTAATAATTTAAAGTTTTAAGTGTGTTTTTCTTTGAATGTTACCGCATGACGGAGTGAGCTCCTGTCTCTAGTTCCAGCTCCTGCCAACCTAGCAGTTCGAAAGCAAGAAATTGTAAGTAGATAAATAGGTACCACTTCAGTGGGAAGGTAACAGCGTTCTATGCGCCTTGGTGTTTAGTCATGCCGACCACATGACCACGGAAACATCTTCGGACAGCACTGGCTCTTCGGCTTTGAATAGGAGATGAGCACCACAACCCTAGAATCGGATTCGACTGGCTTTCGAGCAAGGGAACCTTTACCTTTACCTTTAAATTTCAAAAGAGGGATGAAAGAGGGGGTGAGTGAGTGAGGTGATTCGTTGGTGACAGAGAGTGTATTGGCAGAGCTAAAAAGTGTGTGAAAGGAGAGAGAGAAGTCAGCCAGCAGTTAACAGTCAGTTGTGGTCAGTCAGCAATCTACAGAGTCTGAAAAAGCAGTTATCTGGTTATAATCCCATATGGTGCTGTGAAAAGCATTAGGATTCTAGGGAAGGAAAGTAGAATACTTATAGAGGGCATATTAGTGACTAGAGAGAATCAAATCCTAATATTGTCAAAGTATTATAAGGGTGTGAGAGACAGAAGCTGACATAAAACTGAGTTGAAGGGAAATATTAAACTGGGGGGAAATGAAATAAAACTGCTCAAAGTACATTCTGAAAGGAAGATTTGAGGATGAGGAGTGTTTGTGAAGTGAAAGAGGGTGACACCTCAGTCAGAAGTTATTAACATGCATGGTGTTATTCACTGAAGTGATAAGTTACAAAATGTCTTGAAACCAATATGTTTCCTGTACAAATAAAGTTTTATTTTATTGTTGTTAACCCAGAGTCATAGTTTATTGTTTGTTTGTTCAATTTATACTCCCCCCTCCCTACCGAAGCAGTCTCAGGGCAGCTTACATAAAAGATTAAAACATATAAATAAGAATTATAAAGCACTCCTAAAACAATCACAAGGCAATCCAACTCTCATAAAGTGCTAGTAACAGGTCTGATACTAACAGTAATGCTTACAGATGGTGGCAACAATCATAATGGTATGTTCAGGTGATCTATATTGATGGTCAGCTCATAAGAACAAAAGAACATAAGAGAAGCCAATGTTGGATCAGGCCAATGGCCCATTCAGTCCAACACTTTGTCTGTCACACAGTGGCCAAAAATACCAGGTGCCATCAGGAGGTCCAGCAATGGGGCCAGGACATTAGAAGCTCTCCCACTGTTGCACCCCCCCCAAGCACCAAGAAGACAGAGCCTCCTTTGCCCCAGATGGGAGAGTTCCTATCTATACCTTGTGGCTATGGCCACTGATGGACCTCTGCTCCATATGCTTATCTAATTCCCTCTTGAAGCTGTCCATGCTTGTAGCTGCCACCACCTCCTGCGGCAGTGAATTCCATGTGTTAATCACTCTTTCGGTGAAGTAGTCTTGGTCTATTTACTTATGCGGTGGGCACATATGCTATTTCAATACTAGAGTCTCATCCTCAGGACCACATAGTCCAACAAAAGAGGCTTAGAGCTTGGGCACAATACTATGGGAAAGGTTAATTAATTGAATTGGAATTAAATTCCTGGTGGCAGCATTACATACCCTTGCTGGTTTAGAGGGATTTCTGGTGTAATTCAGCACAGTGTCATGGGTCAGCCAGGGCTCAGCAATAGTGAGGACTCCTCAGGAGAAGAGGAGCCCCATATTGCCAGCCTTGAATTAACAGACATTGATTAGCGCGACAATGAGATGCATGCTTGTCAGGATTCACAGCCAACAGCTGGTGCAGAGCCACCAACACCCTCCAGCCCTGATTCAGCAGGTGAACCTCAGTTAGCCATTCCCAGCCCACCAGTATCTCTTACACCTTTAGAGTGCCTCAGGCAGAGACTGAGAACAGAATGACATGCAAGAAGGCACAGTGCACACCTCCTGACCCAACTTCAGCTGCTTGCTGATGACAAAGATGAGTAGTTGCAAGATTACTCCTGAGCATATGGCTGCAAGCGTGACTCTCAGGCATGGGACTATAAAAACCAGCTGGAGAAGCTGTTAGGTGTGGGCACAAGATGTACAATAGTTACTAAGCCACTGATTCTCCCTTGCCTAATTCTTGGAAGCCTGACCTTGGACTGCACAGCCTTGACTTCTGGAACACTGACTTTGAACTGAATGACCCTTCCCTGTCTGAATTGTGAAACTTGGCACTCAGAGCCTGCAAGCCAGTACAGTTCTTCTTGGGTTCTTATGGCAAAACACTTCTATTACTTGGCTTAGTTGAGTAGATACAACGACTGCAGCACAAATAGACTCCTCCATTTGAACAGTCAGAGCCTCATCAACCAAAGGGAGGCTCCTGACTCTGGAAGAAAGTCCCATGCTTCACTGAGTTGGGTGGCAGGATTCAACCCAATATGACATTTCTTTACATACAAAGTCAACACTATAGGTCCTCAATAAAAAGAGCCCCCACTCCATGATAGGTATGCTCTGAAAGAGTAGATATGGAAATGATGGTCAGAGAATCAATCATCTTCACAAAAATGCCACTAGAGGGCGATCCTGTGTTGGTCAGCTGCTTTGTGGGTAGGAAACAAGAAATTATGATTTTTATACTGTTTCCCCTCTGAAGTTCATAGACTGTAGCAGTGTTCCCTCTAAGCTGAGTTAGTGTGAACTAGCTCACAGGGTTTTTTTTTACCTTCTGGCTCACACACTTTTGTCTTAGCTCAGGAAGGAGGGCTCCAGAGCAAACTAGTTTATGCAGTAGCCAAATCACTTGCTCATAACTTTAATGCCAGTAGCTCGCAAAGAAGAATTGTTGCTCACAAGATTTCACAGCTTAGAGGGAGCATTGCACTGTAGTTATTACATCCCATGAGAAGAGGCAGGATTTTCAAGTGCATTAGAACATGAGAGAAACACATTCATTGTCTTTAATATGCCTCCTTTACACCTGGGTGGTGGTGTGGTTGTTTTGGTATTTTCTTGTATGTTAACATAGGTTTGCCAATTCCCCCCGGGGGGGGGGGCGCGGGGAAACTCCCGCCCCAGAGGCCCGTTATCCTACGCTAACGGATCGGGCCCCGGGGAACCCCACCCCCAAAGCACATGACGTGCCCAGCGTCAGCACGTCACCCGGAAGTGACGCAGCCACGCCGGGTGCGCCGGGGGCGGGGCTGCGGTCATCTGAGGGAAATCTCTATGTTTTTCCCTCGGATGACCGCGGCTCCACCCCCCCGGTGTGCCCGACACGGCTGCATCACACACACGCGCACACTCCCAGACCGCAGCTGGAGTCTCCCGCTGTGCATACAGTGGGGACTTGGCAACCCTATGTTAACATGATGTATATATGGCATTTTTTATATAACTTGCCCTACTCAAGATGGCATATGTGGCTCTCCCTTCTCTGTTTCGCCCCCATGTCAAGCCTGTAAAAAAAGATTAGAGCCAAGCTACAAGTGACACTGAACACAAGTTTGCTCAAGTGTTTGTGATTCCACATGTTCCTTATCCCCTCTGCTGTGCACTTCCTGTCTGCTGAGGTCACATGTGCTACCATTCCTGTGTTCCCTGGCCATGAGCTTTGCAATTGTGCCATCAAGTGGTTAAAGAAACAATAGCAAGCAAATGGACCTTGAGCTTGCTTGGAGGTTGTAGCAGGGGACAGCAGCTATTGTATACCCTTGATTAAAGAGTGGCACACTCCGGCTGATTTCGCATTAGAGCTGCCTCGATGTTGTACCGCCATTTGCCCCGATACTATTGGTCAATTTCACACCCGAAGCCACGGGACTGCATTTTGACCCGCGGCTTCGCCCGTTTCCCCCCTCAGTTTCGTGATCCTGTTTTTTGAGGATCACGAAACTGTGGAGGAAATCGGGCGAAGCCGCGAGTCAAATGCAGCTCTGTGGCTTCGGGTATGAAATTGACCAATAGTATTGGGGCAAATGGCGGCGCAACATCGAGGTAGTTCTAGTGCGAAATCAGCTACCTCCTATCTGGAATGGTCATCCTCTTCCACTCAGCTTTGGGAGGAACGCACATAATGCGGCGAGGGAGGTAGGGGATATGCTCAATGCTCCCTCTAAGCTGTGAGGTCTTATGAGCAAAAATTCTACTTACGGGCATTAAAGTTGTGAGTGAGTGATATGGCTACTGCATAAATTAGCTTGCTCTGGAGCCGTCCTTCCTGAGCTAAGACAAAAATGTGTGAGCCGGAGGCTAAAAAGCTGTGAGCTAGCTCACACCAGGGGTAATTTCCTGCAGGAGCACACAGGAGCGGAGCTCCGGTAGTAAAGAGCCCAAGGGGTGGGCACATGCAACAAGCCCCACCCCCTGCTCCCAGTTGCCCTCAGTCAGAGCAAGAAGCAGACAGGTAAGTTGCAGATCCCCCCCCCCAGCCCCAAACAGTCCAGTGGCACCTTTAAGACCAAGTTGTATTCGGGTACAAGCTCTCCCTCCTCTGCAAGGACAGATCTGCAAGTCCCCCACCCAATAGCTAGCAATCCAAAACAGTCCAGTGGAGCCTGAGCGGTGGGTGTTGCCTTCTGACACACTTCCGGTGATGTCAGGGGGTGTGGCATATGCAAATAAGGTATGCTAATGAGTTATGCTAATGAGCTCCTGCACCTCTTTTTCTACAAAATGACCCCTGGCTCACACTAACTCACCTTAGAGTGAACAATAGACACCCTCCTAGCTATAAATTTGACAGAAGCTATACAACCTTTAAAGGAAGAACTTTTAAAACGCAATCGAATTTCTGGCCTCAGGGTAAACTTTACAAAATCTAATATGCTACGTTGTAATATTTTCCTAGTTCAATTGAAAGCCTCTCATACTTTAAATATACCATAAGTATATAAAAGTTTTAGATCCCTTGGAATATCCATTACAAAAACCAACCACTAAATAAAATGCATCAATATAACTATAAAACGATGTGGAGGCAGATAAAAATGTATCTGATTAGATGGGCAGAGCAGAAAACAGCTATGACTACTCGAGCTGCAACCCTCTTCTACTGTTTCTCAAGGGCTATCCATGATCCCTATCCCCATATCTCTCTTGTCTTTTAGATTCGAAGAAATTGCTGAGTCAGAACAAGGTGCCATTTTGGTCCAGCATCCTTTTTCAAGCATCATGTTAAGGCAACAGTTCTTCTCTTTCTTCTGTACTCAGTAATTACTGTTCAAAATGCACATCGCTTGTAGCAACGACTAAGCATTGTACGCATTTAAGTTCTTTAACATATGCTTTAAACAAACTGAATTGTGATACACTTACCGGGGTCTTCAAAGAAGAGGTGGTTGAATTGAATGAAGTCAAGTCAAGGAAAGCAGTTGGATTAGCTGTCAGCCATGAGTGCTTTTATATGATTTCTTGGCTCTGTGGAATGAATGGGAGACATCCTTTTTTGCAGCTCAAGGTTCTAATTAGCCCACAACCTACATTTCTAGTTTTCTTGTTTATTTTCTCCATTCTGCCTTATTTCATATTTATTGCTTCATCCTCATTTTTGTATGCATTTATGTCTCCTTTGTCTACTGGTCATTTGTGACTTTTTACACCTGATGTTTTACTCACATGTTTTTTCCTTCTTTGGGGGAATTCCCAGAACTAATTGGTGGCCAACCCATCTGGAATTGTTGGAGCAGATTCTTTATTTTTTTTTTCATTTTTGTTGCATCATATCAACAGGAAGAGTCGGACTCGACTGTGCGACTGAACGACAACAACATCAACAGGTCAATGGCAAAAGGCGAAAGATTTAAGTGCTCTGAAGATTGGTGGACTAGAGTACAAGTGGAATCTAGATATAGTAAGGATAGACAGATGGGTTTTATTTAGAACAAGATACATTTGAAAAATCATTATGCACTTCAAGAGAGAAACTTATTAAGAAACTACATGGTCAGTGTTCCCTCTAAGCTGAGTTCGTGTGAGTTAGCTCACAGTTTTTTAGCCTCCAGCTCACAGATTTTCATCTTAGCTCAGGAAGGACGGCTCCAGAGCAAACTAATTATGCAGTGGCCAAATCACTCGCTCACAACTTTAATGCCAGCAGCTCACAAAGTTGAATTTTTGCTCACAAGACTCCACAGCTTAGAGGGAGCATTGTACATGGTATACTGATGCAATTGAAAATGCAGGATGAAATAGTTAAAGAATGTATGATTAAATGGATGCAAAATCTAGGTTATAACATAGATTTGTCACAATGGAGTAAAATATGGAATGTGAATATCAAGTTGACTGAAGCTGTTTCATTTAAAGATAATTTGTATAAAATGTTCTATAGGTGGCAGCTAACCCCAGATAGGTTAGCTAAAATGTATAACAACTTGAGTAACAGATGCTGGAAATGTAATAATCATATTGGATCATGCTATCATATGTGGTGGACATGTAAAAAGGTTCATAAATACTGGATTGGAGTATATATTCTCTTACAATCAGTATTGAATATTACAATAGCTTTTAAACCAGAAACATTCCTGTTAAACTGTCTACTAGATGACAGATAAGAACCATAACTGTATTTTACATGTTATAACAGCAGCTAAAATCTTATTCACAATGACATGGATGACATTAAATATCCCAACGCTTAATGAGTTGATAACGAAGATTCTGGAAAGTGCTGAAATGGACAGATTGACAAATATTCTAAAAGGAAAAATAGAAGAAGGATTTATGGGACCATGGAGGGTGTTTTATGACTGGTTAAAACATAAGTACTGAGAAACTAAGCCCGTACGAAACACCGACTGGTTAATGCCGTTGTCTGTATATTGTACGCCACCATCATTATTATTATCAACATCATCATTAGCACGGTTAATGGTTGTTGTTTGCATTTACTCTGTATTTTAATGAATTTATTGTTTTAATGTTTTAATGTTGTTAACCGCCTTGAGCCAGCTCTGTGGCAAGGCGGGATATAAATCGAAATAATAAAATAAATAAATGAAGAATAAGAAAAATGGTTATAATAGTTATGAAACTTTTAGGAGAAGATTTGCACACAGAAGGTTAAATTGCGGTGGCTCAAGTGGTTAAGATGCTGAACTGCAGGCTGTGGAAGGTCGGTAGTTCAGCAGTTCGAGACCCGGGTGTGCCGCATGACGGAGTGAGCTCCCGTCTCTAGTTCCAGCTCCTGCCAACCTAGCAGTTCGAAAGCAAGAAATTGCAAGTAGATAAATACGTACCACTTCGGTGGGAAGGTAACAGCGTTCCGTGCACCTTGATGTTTAGTCATGCCGGCCACATGACCACGGAAACGTCTTCGGACAGCGCTGGCTCTTCGGCTTTGAAACGGAGATGAGCACCGCAACCCTAGAGTCGGATTCGACTGGCTTTTGAGCAAGGGAACCTTTACTTTATATATATATATATTCTTTTCCCTTCTTCCCCCTTTCTATATATAAACCAATAAAACTTTATGTTGTCAAAAGCTTTCATGGCCTGAGTTCATTAGCTGTTATAGATTTTCTGGGTTGTCTGGCTGTGGTCTTGGCATTGTAGAACCTGACATTTTGCCAGTAGCTGTGACTGGCATCCTCAGATGTATAAACACAGAAAGATGGAGTACTTTCTGTGTCAAGGTGAGAAGAAAATGGTAGGCAGGTAATTTATATCTACTCCAGAAGGTGGGGTAGGGCTGAGATTATCTTGTAGGAATTCCCCAGGTTGTGAACATGCTACTGGAGGAGCTTTCCTGAGGAAGTTCTTTTGTATATGGATTATTTCTTGAGGAGGTTTCCTATTTCCTGAGGAGGTACTTTTGCATGTGGATTGGCTGTTGAAATTCTAACCTTATCTGTTGTGCTATTGTCAGATGTAGAGCTCCTATAAGATAATGACTCAGCCCTACCCCACCTTCTGGAGTAGATATAAATTACCTGCCTACGATTGCCAAGACCATGGCCACACAACCCGGAAAACCTACAACAACTAATAAAACTTTATATTAAAAAAAACAGGTCAATGGCAGAAGTAGTTTCGAGCTGGTTCTCACAACAAGAGATTTAGGACTGCCGATAATAAATGCTAAATCAACAGCAGTCCTAAATAGAATGGCCCTTCAACTGCCTCCTGAATATCAGCAAGGAGGCAGACAGGCCCACCTTCCTGGGGGGTAGTTTATAGTTGTGTGGTTGCCACTGAAAATGCCCTCTCTCATGTACCCAACAAACAAACATCTTTGATTGATGGGAAAGGCAGGAGGGCATCCCTTGGCAATTGTAATTCCTGGATAGGAATGTATGGAGGAAGAATCAAGCCATGCAGGGCTTGTAGAGTCCCTTGGACTGCAAGGAGATCGAATCAGTCAATCCTAAAAAGAAATCCACCCTGACTGTTCCCTGGAAGGCCAGATACTGAAGCTGAAGCTCAAACACTTTGGCCACCCAATGAGAAGGGAGAACTCACTGGAGAAGACCCTGATGCTGGGAAGGACTGAAGGTCAAAGAAGAAGGGGACGGCCAAGGATGAGATGGTCGGACAGTGTTATTGAGGCAATGGACATGAAATTACGCAAACTCCGGAGCACGATGGAAGACAGGAGGGCCTGGCGTGATGTGATCCATGGGGTCACGAAGAGTCGACTGTGCGACTGAACAGCAAGAAAAAGGACTTTCAAGGACAATTAAAAAAAGAACTGCTGCTTGGTAGAAAGTATGAAGGTGGGAGGAGGCCAGATGTTAGGCCTCCATTCTCACCTTCACTTTCCAGCTGATTTCAGCAGCTGGACTGAATGGTGTCCCTGTCTGATGACTGTTCCTGGACATTGGCCTTGCACCTTTTTTGTTGAAATATGTCCAGAGGAGGGCAATGGAGATGATGAGGGGTCTGGAGACCAAGTCCTATGAGGAAAGGTTGAAAGAGCTGGGTGTGTTTTGCCTCAAGAGGAGATGACTGAGAGGTGATAGGATAATGGTCTTCAAGTACCTGAAGGGCTGCCCTATAGAGGATGGTGCAGAGTTGTTTTCTGCTGCCCCAGAAGGTCAGACCAGAACAAATGGGTTAAAATGAAAGCCAAAGAATTTTTGGCTAAACGTTAGAAAGAACTTCCTGACAGAGTAGTTCCTCAGTGGAAGAGGCTTCCTTGGGAGTTGGTGGGCTCTCCTTCTTTGGAGGTTTTCAAACCGAGGCTAGATGGCCATCTGGCAGCCATGTTGATTCTGTGAACTTAGGCAGATCACGAGAAGGGAGGGCAGGAAGGGTTGCCTCAGCGCTTGGCTCTCATGGTTCTTTCTTACATGCCCAGGGAAATGTGGATTGCCACTCTTAGGTCAAGAAGCAATTGTTCTCTATGCCAGTTTGGCCAGGGATCCTGGAGTTGTTTGTGTGTGTGTGTTGTCATCTTCTGGACATGGAACAGGGGTCACTGGGGGTGTGGAGGGAGGTATTTGTGAATTCCCTGCATTGTGCCGGGGGTTGAACCAGATGACCCTGGAGGTCCCTTCCAACTCTATGATTCTATGATGGTGAATTTCTTTCTGGAAGTATGTTTGGCCTCTACATTATGAGTGGCCTTTTCTGCAATAGCCTCTACCTGTGGGACAGTCTTTTGTAGCAGACCCTTTTTCATGAGATTCCCGAAACTGTAAGGCTGCATCCGCCACCTCAGCTGTCCACCAGGTGAGTTCCTAAGATTGCTTGCTCTTCTTGATGCAAAGAGATGGCATTAGCTTTGGTCAGCGGAAGCAGTTAGTCTCTTTGATTCTGGGTGGTGGTTGCAATTGTTTCTGTTGCGGCTGGTATTTTAGTCATGGTGTTGTAATTTTAAAATTCCTTTTTTGTGTGTTGACTGTTTACCACCTCATATAACACAGAGACAGGGTGTGATTACTTTAAAAAAATGTAAGTAAGAGAAGTTCAATGAAAATTACCTGACACCAGTGATGATATGTGGTGGTCTTATTGGGAAAACACCTGGGAGATTCAGATATATCACTAGGATCTGGGAGACAATGGTCTAAATCCAGTGATGATATTCTAAAGCCAGTTTGGTGTAGCGGTTAGGAGCGCGGACTCTAATCTGGGAGAACCGGGTTTGATTCCCCACTCCTTCTCCACACACAGCTGCTGGCATGACCTTGGGTCAGTCATAAGTTCTTTCAGAGCTGTTCTCTCCGGAGCAGTTCTCTCCAGCGCTCTCTCGGCCCCATCTACCTCACATGGTGTCTGTTGTTGAGAGGGGAAAGGGAAGGAGATTGTAAGCCTCTCTGAGACTCCATTGGGTAGTGAAGGATATATGGTATAAATCCAATCTCTTCTTCCTCCTCCTCTTTCAGCCTTGATGGGAGGGTAGCCATGGTAGTTAGAAGAGGAGGAGGAGGAGGAGGAGGAGGAGGAGCAGGATATTGGATTTATACCCCGCCCTTCACTTGGAGTCTCAGAGTGGCTTACAATCACCTTCCCTTCCTCTTCCCACAACAGACACCTGGACCCCTCTCCATTTCCTATGACTTTTGGCATGCAGGATTTGCTCTCTGATGCCTTGGATCAATTAGACGCTTAGCAGCATTTTTGAGCTTGAATACTTATTGAGATCAGCGTCCTATTTGAATATGGCTGCGGTCACACAGAGCATTAGCCATGCTACTGAGATGGATGATAGGCGGATTTTTCGGGCGCGATCACACCGCAACATCTGGGAAGCGTAGAGCTCCCATGGCGAACCTGAGGCTTCTCTCCCACCGAAGATGCGGAGTTAAAAACTAGTACCTCCGAGGTACTAGTTTCTGGAAACCGCGGGACAAGGGCGGGCATCTGATCGCGTTTCCGGTGGTAGTCCATGGCATCCGGTGCCCGCCCATGTCCGGTTGCAAACAGGTTCCCCCCCCAAGTCTCCACAGGATGTGCACAAGCACCCAATGGCACATGCGCACGAAGAGGAAAGCGAAAGTTCCGTTGCTCCGCAGAATCGTGCATCCTATTGGTGAGATCGTGCCGCGCCGCTTCTTTGCCGCGCTGCAGGATTGTCGTGTGATCGTCACCTCACCCCTACCTACGGGACCTCGACGGGACCTGTGATCAGGTGGCCATGCGTTATTTTGCTCCGGGCCAAACTGCCCCCCCCGGCATTTTACGGCCCTTGTGACCGGGACCTGTATTATCTTCCATGACTTTTTGTAAAGCACTTTATGAGCAAGAGAGCTTTTGTGCTACTACAATATTTCCTGAGGAAGATCCAATTCTGAAACGTTGTTATATAATCTAGAGATGACGTTGATTATGTATTTTTACACTAGGATTTTCTTATGATTTGAAGGAATTTGTTTATTGTGTTGTAGTGCTTGTTGACCATAACATACAGAAAGCATCTTCTATGCAAGCCTTGTTGACTGCTTGATCTGTGGGTCAGACTCTCACAACTGTTTTCTTTACATTTGTTCTTAGACTGAATCAGACCCTTGGTCCATCAGAGTCAGCATTGTCTACTCAGAATGGTGTTGACTCTCTCGGGTCTCAGGCAGAGATCTTTCATATCATCTACATCCAGATCTTGTAACTGGAGATATCAGAGATTGAACCTGGGACCTTCTGCATGCCAAGCATAGGTTCTACCACTGAGCCACAACACCTCCCCATCCTTTGGCCATCAGGGTCACACTGGCAGTGGGTCTCCAGGGTCTCAGGGTGAGTGGTCTTTCACATCACCTACCACCTGGTTCTTATTGGAGATTCTGGGCTGGGACTTTCTGCATGCCAAGCAGATGTTCGACCACTGAGCCACAGCCCGCCATTTTTAATTTTTGTCCATTCCAAATTGTTTTGTTGCTTGTTAATTAGACCTGTTCTTTCAACTGGTTAGGCCATAACTAGGTTTTGGCAAGAACAGCTTGAGTTGCTACAGCATAGCTAATGTAGGTAGAGCTTATGGGCAATCAGCAAGAGGTTGTTACCAAGCTAGTCCATCCTCAGTTCGAACAGCTGGGTTTGGGAGGGAAAGCATGGGTGGGTGAGCAGCATCGACCAAGCCCATTAGTTATTGAAGTGGCATATTGGAGGAGGGATATGTAAAGTATGTCACCCTCCGCACTGTTGTATGTGCAGACAAGAATAAACCCAGCTAACCTTGGAGCCAGGGTGGGTCTGCCCAAAATGCTGGTAACCTCAATCGGCTGATGGTTAACAGCAGCTCACACTAATTGAGGATGTTAAAAGATTTTGCTGAGCCATTAATAAAAGCTAATTAACCCACATGTTGGTCTCATGTCTTCCTGATGGACCCTGGAGCAAAACAACCTTGATGTGACTGTATGTACGATTACATCGAAAATTCTTTCTGTACAGTGCTTTACTGATGTACACATGTGCATGGTGGTAAACATCACATCAAAATAATCTGAGGTGGATGTACATAGTAGCTCATCTCATGTGTGCTTTGCAGTATTTGAGCTATGCAACCATGAAACTTGGTAGAGAAGGGGACAGGTGAACTGAAAGTCATGTTGAGCTACCTGCATGTGTGCACACTCACACAGAGTACACTGAACACTATTTGCCAAGAAAGAAGAGGGAGGAGGAGGAAGAGGAGGAGGAGGAGAGATAGAATTTATACCCCGCCCTTCACTTGGAGTCTCAGAGTGGCTTACAAACTCCTTTCCCTTCCCCTCCCCACAACAGACACCCTGTGAGGTAGGTGGGGCTGAGAGAGCTCTCTCAAGAACTGCTGTGGAGAGAACAGCTCTGAGAAAACTCTCAAGTCAGTTCTGCAAGAGCTGTTTATTGTAGTCTTCACACAAGGTAGGCCAGGAAGTGGATAACAGCACCCTTCTTGCCTTGTCATTCACAAATTCCCCTCACTACTCCTTCTCATCCAAAAGTTTGCAGCTGTGTGTGTGTGAGAGAGAGTGTGTGTGTGTGTTTATGTGCTGTGCCTGGAAGTCATGGTTCACTTCTGGTGATCCCTAATGGGGCTTGGACATTTCTGAGAGGTGGCGAGGAAGTTTGGTGTAGTGGTTAAGAGTATGGACTCTAATCTGGGAGAACCTGGTTTGATTCCCCCACTTCTCCTCCACATGCAGCTGCTGGTGTAACCTTGGGTCAATCACGAGTTCTTTCAGTCATGCCGGCCACATGACCACGGAAATGTCTTCGGACAGTGCTGGCTCTTCGGCTTTGAAACAGAGATGAGCACCACAACCCTAGAGTTGGATTTGACTGGCTTTCGAGCAAGGGAACCTTTACCTTTACCTGTTGCCCCACTCACTCTCAGATGGGTCCAGTGTGCTTAGCCCACTCCATCTCCACCTGGGCACACACCAAGTTTCCAGAGCAGGCTTCTCAGAGCGGGTTTTTTGTTGTTGTTGTTGTTTTTTTGCTACCAGCAGTGGCTCTGAGCTTTCCTTAGGCTGACCTTGTGGCCCCAGGTCAGTGGGTTCCTTCATCGGTCTTCCCCTGTGGGAGAGAAAATGCTTTTAAAAATGGTACCATAGCAGTGTTGATATGTCAGTGCTCAACTAAGCCATTGGAACATCCACCAATGTTTGATTTTTTCAAGAGCAGTCCCTTTTTCATAGCATTGAAGGTCAAAAAAGGGAACATGTCAGTAGGAAATACAAATAAAGAAATCAATATGCACTCCCGCTACTATTGAGATAAAGATCATGAGATAAGCCCTTATTATTGCTTAGCCAAGTTTCTTTCAGGCAGTGAGTAGTTGGCATGTGATCGTTGACACTGGATGACCTTATGATCTGTGATGTGATGTGACATGGAAGGTATAAAGACAGCAAAAGAACATGGAAGAAAGGAAAAAGAAATGTATGTGTGTGTATGTTCCACAGGGCCTGAAAGACGGAGCTCTTCCGCCAGGCTTTCATCTAGGAAGGCACCACCACTATAGAGCCCTGGCCCTTGGTCTTTGACACCTAGCCTGTGCCGCAGGAGGATCATGAGCAAAATGACTGATAGATCTCTGTGTACACTCTTAAATGAAGCCATCTCAGACAACTAATTAACCATCACCAGCACTTTATGAATCTGCATTAGTTATAACCTGAATTGTTTTTAGATTATTTTATGTTGTTTTAATTGTTATTTATGCATTGACTGTGAGCCGCCCTGAGCCTGCTTTGTAGGGAGGGCGGGGTACAAATTAGATGAATAAATAATAAAGAAATAATGTCTGAAGGTCGAGCGCCGAAGAATAGTTTCTTTTGAACTATGGTGCTGGAGAAGACTCTTGAGAGTCCCTTGGACTGCAAGAAGATCAAATCAGTCAATCCTAAAAGAAATCAACCCTGACCGTTCCCTGGAAGGCCAGAAAATGAAACTGAAGCTCAAATACTTTGGCCACCAAATGAGAAGGGAGCACTTCCTGGAGAAGATCCTGATGCTGGGAAAGATTGAAGGTCAAAGAAGACAGGGACGGCAGAGGATGAGATGGTTAGACAGTGTCATAGATGCAACGAACATGAAGTTGAGCCAACTTCAGAGGACGGCAGAAGACCGGAAGGCCTGGTCGTGAAGAGTCGGACTCAACTGTGCGACTGAACAACAACAAAAATGTATCTCTCTGTGTGTGTGTGTGTGTATTGGCAGCCACTAAAATGAAATCGCTAGTCCTATTTGGAGGGTCAGTTCAAGATAGCCAACATAGAAAGCTTTTAATAACAACAACAATAGCAACAAAGATGACAGCGAAGACAACAGCAATAATAATGCTGTTTTATTTTCCCATAGGAAATATTGAATTGATGCCCAATATTTCCCAAAAATGGAAAACTGTTCCCAAAACATATTAATGAAATAATATGAATACTACTGAAATTTTGCAAAATAAAAAAGAGGGGGGAAAAGATAGTCAAGCCCTTTCCGAAACAAAATGATCGATTTTGAAATGCATCCCCCTACTTAGAACAGGGTCAAAGTACCAATACACAGATAAATCCAAGCCAGCAAACAATTCCTTTTGCAACTCTTATCCAATCTGATTTATTATTATTATTATTATTATTTATGCTTCTTATCACATCCAATCACCCAGTAATGATACCATGGCCGAGGACAGACTGGCAGTTTGAAGCGCATGGGAGTTGTGGCAAAAAGATCTGGCACAAACTGTTCCGGGTTTTCCCGGTCACACTGCACTGACTGATGCAAGAGTATACTGAGGAGGCAGTGCAAGGGAGCGTTCACACTGTTGGTCCACCCCTGGAGGAGGCCCAGCTGTCAGGCATGGCTATCTTTTTGGTAATCCGGGGATATGCGCTTATGCACATGTGCACATATGCGCTTAAGCGCATAGGAAATTTCGGCTTTCAGCGTTCACATTTCCGGGAAGCGGGATGAACGCACTCTCCAGGGTTTGCTACCACTTTCACCTGGTACTTTTTAAACTTGGGAGGGAAGTGGCACAAGAAGGCTGGGGGACACCTGAAAGATGTGCCTGTGTGAACCCGCCCCTTTAATCTGCTCCTGAAACGCTCCTGAAACGTTTGGCTGCCGGGTCAAACTACCAGTCTGAACTCGGCCTGTATGTTGCAATTGTTCAGAAGCAAAGGAAACAATTTGACTCTGGATACAGTTAAGTTACCAGCGTTCGGGATGGGGGTGTCGGAATTTAAACTATTCCCAATGCCTAGCAAAGCTGTGAATAAATTATGGATTTTTTCCTTAATTGGCACAATTGATAGACACCATAACAGCACCTCTCCGAGTTCAGAATGTGGACTACCAGGGATCATCCAGTCTTTTCTTTCCCTTCCCTTTCCCCCTGCTTTGAAACAACAGAGATATATACTGAGCGTTACAAAATGGTTGGGGTTTATCGAAAACAGCAGAAATGCTCTTAAACTGAAGAGGCCAGAGAGGAGCATGCGGGGGAGGGGGGTTTCAGGTAAGTGATGACATTCGCGAGATGCTCTCTTGAAATCAAAAGCTTGCTGCAGTGGAATCCCTCAATCAGATGCTTTATCATGCTTAGTAAAGTGTCTCATGGGTTCTGCAACTGTAGCCAAATGGGGACAGAAGTGGACTAAAGCCCTTTAGAGAGCCAGTTTGGTGTAGTGGTTAAGTGCGCAGACTCTAATCTGGGAAAACTGGGTTCGATTCCCCACTCCTCCACTTGCACCTTTCTGGATGACCTTGGGCAAGACATAGTTCTGATAAGAGCTGTTCTTGAAAAAGAGCAGTTCCTGTCAGAGCTCTCTCAGCCCCACCTACCTCACAGGGTGTCTGTTGTGGGGAAGGGAAGGGAAAGGAGTTTTTAAGCCACTCTGAGACACCTTTGGGTAGTGAAGGGCGGGGTATAAATCCAATTTCTTCTTCTTCTTCTTTAAAGTCCTTAAAGGTAAGGGACCTACATACCTTTGGGACTGCCGATATGTCCCTCAAAGGGCATTGAGATCAGCAGATAAGAATCTCCTGGTGATTCCTGGCCCCAAAGATATCCGGCTGGCTTCAACCAGGTCCAGGGCTTTCTCCGCCTTGGTTCCAGCCTGGTGGAACTCTCTGCTGGACAACAGCTGTGCCCTGCCTGATCTATTAAAGTTCTGCATGGCATGCAAGGGAGAGATGTTCTGCCAGGCCTTTGGTTGAAGCCAGCGATGGTTCCCTTACATCTCCCCGGCACCCTCCCTTTCATAGAAATCATGAAAATCTGAATGCTAATCATGCCATCCTGTTAAACCGTTTAAATACTTATGCTGAATGTTTTAGTACTGAATTATTTGTCGTTTTAACTGGTTTTAAGATTTGCATTGGATTTTATGGTGTTGTAAACCACCCTGAGCCCCACGTAAGTGGGGAAGGGTGGTTAAGAAATCAAAATAAATAAATAAATAAATAAAATGTCATTCCAATAATGTACTGCATTCATTTCAGAGCTTCTGGGGCTGGTAGATTTCTGATAGCCTCAGTCTTATGAGGGTCTGCTTTTAGTCCTTCTGCTGTGAGATGTCCTATATATGTTACTTAGTGCTGTTAGAGCCAGTTTGGTGTATTGGTTAAGAGTGCAGACTCTAATCTGAGAGAATCAGGTTGTTCTCTCACAAGCAGTTCTCAAAAGAGCTCTTTCAGCGCCACCTACCTCACGGGCAATGTTCCCACTAAGCTGTGGAGTCTTGTGAGCAAAAAAAAAGTCTGCGTTGTGAGCTACTGGCATTAAAGTTGTGAGTGAGCGATTTGACTACCCCATAAATTAGTTTGTTCCGGAGCCATTCTTCCTGAGCTAAGACAAAAATGTGTGAGCTTGAACAAACTAATGTATGCGGTGGCCAAATTGCTTGCTCACAACTTTAATGCCAGTAGCTCACAAAGTAGGGGGAGCATTGGTCAGGATGGATCTAGGTGGAATGCAAATATGGATTCACAAGCATCCATATCAACACTAAGGATTCGATACTGGTGGGATGAGCTCCCAGAAGAAATCAGGGCCCTGCGGGATCGTCTACAGTTCCACAGGGCCTGCAAGACGGAGCTCTTCCACCAGGCTTTCAACTAAGGCGCCTCCAGCATTATTACCACCAACAAGAGCCCGGGCCCTTGACTTTGACATCTGGCCTGCACGGCCACTTGTACTGGAAGATCATTGAGCAGAATAACTGTCAATTTTGTATGCCACAGCACGCCATCTTAAACAACTAATCAAACATTGTCAGCACTTTATGAATTATTAATTATTTATAATGGAATTGTTTTAGATGATTTGATGTCGTTTTAAATTTTTATGATGTATTAACTTGTGAAAGCCGCCCTGATCCTGCTTTGCGGGGAGGGTGGGGTACAAATTAATTAATTAATTAAATGAATAAATAAAAAAGGAGTCAACATCCTTTGAAATGGGTGAAATTGCAGTAAGCAGTGGTTACGTGCGCGGACTCTAATCTGGGAGAACCGGGTTTGATTCCCCACTCCTCCACTTGCACCTGGCTGGATGACCTTGGGCAAGCCGTAGTTCTGATAAGAGCTGTTCTTGTCAAGAGCTCTCTCAGCCCCACCTACCTCACAGGGTGCCTCTTGTGGGGAGGGGAAGGGAAAGGAGTTTGTCAGCCGCTCTGAGACTCCTTTGGGTAGTGAAGGGCAGGGTATAAATCCAATCTCCTCCTCTTCTTCTTCTCAGAACAGAAAGGATCACTGTCTCCTTTAAAAATTGTGGCATCAAAACTTGTATCTGGTACAGAGCTGGAAGGTTATATAAGGATAAGGTGGTTAGTAATGTTCCCTTGTGTCATGCCGAATGCTATCAATTAGAATAACTTGTGAAATCCCCAGGGGCCCTGATAAGATTAGCATCCCTGCTTGCGCAAGGATTGAGGTGACACGAGTTGAACTCCAGCCCATAATCCTGTTCCTTGCCTGGGGATCTGCAGCCTAACATATGATTACTGATGAGGCAATCTTCTCAGACACTGTGCTCAGAAAAAGAACTTCTTTTTTTTACCAATCTCAGGCTTCTAGTCCTCATTATTGAACCTCTCCTTGATCAAACAAAGGTTGCTTGACATAGAGCAACAAAGAGACATTAACAATGTTCCAAACTTCCTGTTACCTGAGAAGCTTAAATATGTTGTTGCCCCGACCCCTTACCTCCCTGTTCTGGAGGTACCCAGTCAATGGATAGCTTTTTCTTTGGCAAGGTGACAAGTCCTGAGTCCTCCCCTCTGCAGTTCTAGAGGGGAGATATAAAAAGAATCCCATGAAGGCGAGGATTTGTCTGTGTGGTACTGAAGAGGTGGGATCAGTCGAGCATGTAATGTTCCACTGTCGCTTTTATCAGGTAGCTCGTTCTAATATAATTTCCCCTCTACTTAATAATCTTTCAGGACGTTCTGACGTTTATATTTTAAAGACATTTTAATGGGTGCTAATCAATAGGTTAGCTGTGCCATTTTTTTTTTTTTTTTAGTAGCCTGTAGAATTCGTAGAGAAATTTTATGGGCTGATTTTAATTAATTGATGCCAATAGATCAGACCAATTTTACTTTCTAATGACTTTACTGTAAAGCTTTTATTTTTGACTTGTACTGGTCATTGGCTGAATAAAGAAATTGATTGATTGATTGATTGATTGATTGAATCTCTCCTTATCTGACTAAATCTCATCTCTTCCCACTACCTCGGAAAGCTCCTATCCCATTCCTCCGTATAAGAAAACCTCACTCAATGGTGCATTCTATAGAACTTTTTAAAATTAATTTGTTTGTTTGGAAACTATGCTTTTATCCTGCCTTTCTCTCTAAAGGGGATCCAAATCAGCTTACAAAAATACACTTTCAATAAATTTGCATACAGTGCAATATATAAAAAAGTAAACAAGACATTCTGGGTTGATAACTCCATACTTAGTTTAATATCTCTAAACAGGTACTTAGAGTGTCCTTTTCCTCTCTCTACAGTTTCAATCAATGCCAACAGCAATTTTGGAGGGCCAGTTCAATCAAACTCCATTGACCCATTGTCTATGTATTTGTGGTACCCACAAACTCAAGGATTTACCTCACTATATTCTCTTTTGCCCATTGTATTCTAGTCCGAGGGCTAGATTTTTTAGCAGGTATTTTATCTGGTCTTAGTGCTTACCCAGTTGAGGGGGGAAATCTCATTTTTTGTTATCTGACATGGATGTGTATGTCTCTTATAAAGTTTCATTATTTCCCCTTGCTGGCATATGTCCCAAGATGCCGTTGGAAAGGGGCATTATTTAGGCTACTGTATTAAATTAGTCATATTTGGTTACTGGTCTTTGGTATTTTTGTATATCCTGACTCTGACCTATAGCTTGTTCACAATCTGCTGTCACCTGGAAAGAAGGAGGACAAAAGTAGCTCATTGGACAGTTGGTTTAAGGTGAAGCTTTGGGCTTCAGTGATTGGTATGACAAATGTTTCCAGGTGACAACAGTTGGAATCATATGTATCCCAGTGTGTCTCAGTGGAGGCCAGGCATCTCAATGGGGTTGCTATGTTGCTGATTTGCAATCCTGCATAGAGCTCCCAATAGAATATTTAAAAAAAATTGCCAAGGAAGATAGTGCATGGGGCAAAAAAAGTGTGAGAAAACAAGCGGCAAAGCAGGAATCACTACGGGACATTTCACAAAGCACCCCACAGTGCTTCAGAAGTGGAAGTAAGGGTTGAAAATGGAAGAAAGGCAGTTTGCAGCTAAATGGCTCAGGCACACATCTAAAATGGGGGACAACCGAGATTGTGAGAAAAGGTAAGTAAATTCCACTAGCAACCCGTTACTAAAATGGGTCTGTCTGAAATGACAGGAAAAAGAAAAACGTTAGTAACCAGTTACTGAAATGGAATAGGTAAGCAGTTTGAAAAGACTCTATGCTAGAGCATTCCAGGAGCTCTTTCTAGGCAGGGGTCATTGGTCTCCCACGACAACATTCCCCCCCCCCCCTTCATCAGCACATCACACGTTGGTGGGAGAAAAATGGGGGCGTTACTTCACTTTCAGCGGAAACTAGAAGTGACATCATGATGTCAGGGATGAGGCTGTAGATCTTTCTAAAAGCTCTGTAGTAAACCATAGAGTTTTGGTGAATCATACTGTGTCATCCCTTGACATCATGAGGTCAATGACATTTTTTCCCCCTGGAAGTGATGTTGTATCGAGAGGGTGCAGAAGAGAACCATGAGGATGATCAGGGGTCTGGAGACTGAGCCCTACAAGGAAAGGCTAAGGGCCCTGGGAATGTTTAGTTTGGAGAAAAGGAGACTGAGGGGGAACGTGATTGCTCTTTTTAAACATTGAAAAGGCTGTCATTTGGAGGAGAACAAGGAGCTGTTCCAGTTGGCAGCAGAGGATAGGACCAATGTTCCCTCTAAGCTGTGGAGTCTTGTGTGCAAAAATTCTACTTTGTGAGCAACTGGCGTTAAAGCTGTGAGCCAGCGATTTGGCTACTGCATAAATTAGTTTGATCTGGAGCCGTCCTTCCTGAGCTAAAACAAAAATCTGTGAGCTGGAGGCTAAAAAAACTGTGAGCAAGCTCACACTAACTCAGCTTAGAGGGACCACTGGATAGGACCCGAAGCAACAGGTTTAAATTACATGCAGAAAGGTATCGCTGGATATTAGGAAAAAACTTTTTCATGGTCAGAGTAGGTCAAAGGTGGAATCAGCTGCCTAGAGAGGTGGTTAGCTCCCCTTCACTGACAGCTTTCAAGAAGAGGCTGGATGAATATTTGTCAGAGATGTTTTAGGCTGGTCCTGCATTGGGCAGGGGGTTGGACAAGATGGTCTGTATGGCCCCTTCCAACTCTAGGATTCTAGGATTCTATGTCAGCACATAGGTGCACCTGCCTCCACCTCCCAAAAAACCTGGGGGGGGGGTATCAGACCATGGTCACCTCTTGGTCACCTTCCATGTCAAGACTTACTTCCAGGAGAGCTGGAGGGTCCTTCTTGGTTGGCTGTGTATCTCCTACTCAGCCCTTGTTCCTCAGTCCTACCTGTATCAGAAGTTTCTAAAAAAGATCTGCATAGCTGAGGGATAAGAACTCAGCAGGAGCTGGGAGGCTGACGGAGAAGCCTGCTGCAGTTCTCCCAAAAGGAAGCCTCAACATGACAAGACTTGTCCATTTGTTCCTCAGATATGAAGTCCTTTAGGTGGGAGGACTCCGGGAAGTGCTGAGGCAGACTCGTGTGGCTGAGGAGAAGAAGCAGTGGGCCGACAGCTGCTGAAACTCTTCCAAGAGGAAGCCTCAACACAGGATATGGCCCGGAGACACTTCCTGCCATGAAAACCCGACAGAGGTGGTTGCTATGTCCTCAAATCAGCCCCCATACATAAGAAAGAGATGTGCAATGGATACATTTCCATTAGGACAGTGCTATAATGACGTCTCATAACGCTCTTGCACATGGTGCTCTGTTTCCTGGAACATGTCCCCAGTGTTATAGGAGGTATCACTGTGCTCAGTTTTCACTCCCAAACTTCTCCCTCACTTTCGCTTTAATGCATGCAGTTGGATGTGTTGATATTTATTGCTTTCTCTGTCTGTCTATTGCTTTCCCCCCTATAGCCCAGGGTGAGCACAGTAACAAGAAAGCAAAAAAAACAAAAAACAAAAAACAGGAGGAATCCTTCCATTTCTATTTGCTTGTAGGGATCGGTACTAGTTCCAGTAAATAACTATCTTGCTACTTTTATTGCTACCACCACAGCTGAAATTGCTATTTTGCTGCTACCATGTACTTAAAAGCAAAAAAGACTGCCCTTCCGGACTAAGATTGCCCTTCCAGACTCCGTTGCTGGACCTCATCATTACCCATCATAGTCAATTTTACATCTACTCAATCATTCTGTCTCCAAGAGCAGCCAGATATTTACAGGAAGCTCATAAGTAGAACCTGAAGGTGATGGTAACAATGCAAACCACCTACTAATCAGAGGTATACTGCATTTAAGCATGGAAGTCTCAAACTGGTAATTCTCTCCTGAGATCATTACCCCTTATATGTATTATTTAACTGCTCCACGCTAGTGTAGAGCTTTCTGTTTGCAAGATTAGATATCTCACCCTCTATGGTTTTACGAGGAAGATTTTTGAACAGGACTTATTCTGATAGAATTTACCCTTCTGGCCCTAATAAGATTGACATATACAGGGCTTTTTTGTAGAAAAAGCCCAGCAGGAACTCATTAGCATAATAGGCCACACCCAACAGAAGAAACTCATTAGCATATTAGGCCACACCCCCATGCCTTCCCTTGGCTTGCCTGGGTGCCCCGTGGCTGCGGAGAGCCAGGGCAAGCCGGCCCTTGGACAGGCCAGGGAAGGCACAGGAAGGCATTTAAATTCTTCCCCGATCCTTCCTGAGGCCCCCCTGGCCCGCCCGTCTCGGAGTCGCCAGGGGGGTCGCTCTCCAGGCCTTCCCTCTGTAGCCACGCACGCAGAGGTTTTGGCTGTAGCGGGCATGGCCAACTCTGAAGCCAGCCAGAACTCCGTTCCTGTGCGTTCCTCCCCCAAAATAGCCCTGGACATATATCATTTCATGTCCTGCCTGAATGCCATTTTGCGTTGTGTGTGTGTGTGTGTTTTTTTAAAGAGTGTTAGGAATTACTATATCAAGCTACTTATTACGGATCAGGCACCTTCCTATATGGAAATCGTATTATAACTAGGCTCAAATTTGAATTCTGTTTATATTATGTGTTTTGTTTTTATATAGAAGAATGTTTTAATTATAATTTTCAAGTATACAGATGGTCTAATGACTGCAATAATTCTTTCCCAGGCTAAACAGACCCAACCCAGATCCTAGCCCTGTGTTCTAACTACTACACCACGTTGGTGCAGTATGAGTTGTGGGATGTGTTGGTGGAGGTCCGTTTATTGTTTTAAATTTATCTGTGGCCCTGAAGCAATGAGGTCAGTGTTTTCAGAATTACACCTGAGAGGCAACATCCTTCTTGACAAGTTTCCACATGGAGGGGGAAACGCGCATCAAACTGAGGGGGAGCTCTTGAGGTGGTTCGAAAGCGGAGATGAAAATCATACCAGAGTTTGAGGGACCAGTCATTTAAACTTTGCCTTTTCTTAAAAAAATAAAAATCTGTCGATGCAGACAGCAGAGGTGAAGCGAAAAGAAGGCGGACAGAAAGAGTTAAACGAGAGAGGATCAATTCGGTGATAAACAAAGACTTGGAAAACCGGAGAAGGTCACGATCCAACAGTTGTTCAGATCACAGTAGGAGAGGAAGGGGGCGACCGAAGACCACCACAGCCAAAAAGCACGAAGAAGAAAGAGGTATTAAAAAAACCCAACGGTGGCTTGGTTTTTTGTTTTTTCCCCTCAGACTGCAGATTTTTGCCTGTGTCGAGTGGGATCCGTTCAGACTTCCCCTTCGGGAGTTCCAGATGTTCCTGGGGGGGGGGAGGTGTTTTTTTTTTTGCACACGCGGTGAAGCATTTGAGCATTTCAGCAGCCTCGTCCGTGCCGCCTTCTTTATGTGAGAGTAGCCCCATTTGCTCTTGTGTAAAGCTCAGTAGCTGAAGCACAAAAGATGATTTTATTTGTACCCTATTGCGGAAAGGTTTTGCCACTGAGATGCAAATTTTTTTTAAAAAACCACCCACACCAGCCTGCCCTTTCCGGGTGGGCTTTTGCGGGGTGGTGGGTTTCCTGGAAGTCACCGATGTGAAAAACTTTGTTCCAATTAGAGAGCAGAGGCTTTGTTGCAAATATATTTTGCTCCCCACCATGCAAAAAAAAAGTGCAGGAGAAATTTGGCTTTTTAAAGGAAAGGTGAGGAAATGGGGACGATATGAGAGACTGCTGGGATGTTTATGAAGTTGTGTGAATATGGGGGGGGGGAACACGTGTAAACCAGGTAGTGTGAGTGGATTTTTAAGGGAACGTGAAAGATCCCACTGCAATTAAAGTAGCATCAATATGTTGTGTTGGTGGCTCCAAATTCTATGGGAGGATTCCCATTGTAATATGCATTTGCTACCATATAAACAAAGTTTGAGTCCGGGGGCACCTTTAAGATCAACAAAGTTTTACTCCTAGTATAAGCTTTAGTGTGCAAGCACAGTTCTTCAGATAGGTTCACTGTCCACAGATATCTGAAGAAGTGTGCATGGACACGAAAGCGTATACCTGGAATAAAAATTGGTTGGTCTTAACTGGATAGAGGAACGCAATGCATTTAACTCCTGGACTGTCAGCCAGAACTAAAAGAGATAAGAACCATATGCATGCGTATGAACAAAAGACATTTATCTAAGGTGCATAAGAGAAACTAATTTCCAAACTGTAGTAACATGAGGTCAAATTTACAATGGAAAAATTATATAATGAATTTTCCCCCACTTTTATGGGGTTTTTTGTGTTTGTATGTCAATGTTTGTTCTGTATGTGTGAAATAAAAATCTTCTGTGTGACCAGGAATAAAAATTGGTTGGTCTTAAAGGTGCCGCTGGACTCAAACTTTGTTTTACTTCTTCAGACCAATATGTTACCCACCTGAATCTTTGCTACACATAGCTTCTAATACCAGAAGTACTACTTCTGCTACTACCTTGCTAATAGTAATAGTAAGGAATAGTAAGGAAGGCTGAGCACCGAAGAATAGATGCTTTTGAATTTCGGTGCTGGAGAAGACACTTGAGGGTTCCTTGGATTGCAAGGAGATCAGATCAGTCAATCCTAAAAGAAATCAACCCAGACTGTTCCCTGGAAGGCCAGATAATGAAACTGAGGCTCAAATACTTTGTTGTGCCACCAAATGAGAAGGGAGCACTCACTGGAGAAGACCCTGATGCTGCGAAAGATTGAAGGTCAAAGAAGAAGGGGACAGCAAAGGATGAGATGGTTGGACAGTGTTTTCGAGGCAACAAATGTGAAATTAAGCAGACTCCAGAGGATGACAGAAGACAGAAGGGCCTGGTGTGATGTGGTCCATGGGGTCACAAAGAGTCAGACTCAATTGTGTGACTGAACAACAATACAAATGTGCCAATGGACTCAAACTTTGTTTTACTGCTTCAGACCAAGATGTCTATCCACCTAAATCTTTGCTACACATAGCTTCTGATACCAGAAGTACTACTGCTACTACCTTGCTAATAGTAAGGGCAATATAGAGCTATGAAATTCTGAAATTCTAAGTCGGAAAGGTTCAGTCATTTTAAATTAGGTTGTTACTAAGAATAGTAATGCTACTGCTACTGCTGCCTCTCCTACTTCAGTTGCTACTTCTAGTAACTACTATATCAGTGCCTTTGGTAACAACAAAATGGAGATATGGCACTTTAAAATTATAGGAAACATAATATCCCCATCATGAAATTTATTTGCTAGGTAGTTAATTATTTGGGTACCATTCAATTACTACATGATGATTACTTTTAATAGCAGTGTTATGAATGAGACAAAATTTAATTGTGAAATTTATCAGCTATGAGTTTATTAATAGCAGTAGCACTTCTGCTAGAGTATTGTTTCAGTTTTTAATGCCAGCCGTATAGAGACTGGTCTCCAATTCCAGGGAGGGGGAAAAAATCTCATCACATTTTAAACTGTGTAGATTTAATCTCTGTAGTTACCAACAGTAGTAAGCAGTACTATTTCTCTAAGCCCAATATGATTGAGCATTAGTGTTTTAGGGTTCCCCACTTCAAACAAGCTCTGTCTTTAGGGAGACCATTAACTTCGCTACCTACACTCTGACTCTGCAAAGTGATCTAAACGGATGAAGCATCTTTAATTTGAAAAATGGAAAATGCCTCCCTTTCATGTTAAAGGGCCATTTTGGCAAATGGAAATTACCAACAAAGCCACTCCATGATCTTGAAAGCTTTGACTCATGAAACAGTTGTTAAGGCAGTTAGTTGGGGGGGGGCACTCTAAGGACAGGGTTTTATTTGATTGATGCTGATTACTTCTTTGATCCTGAGGTGTGCGGGTTGGGACAGGTGTGGCGTAACCCCAGGAAAGCAGTGATTACTATAATAGCTGGAATCTGCTTATGCCAAAGAGTCGTAGTTCTGAAGCTACTGGGAACTTATTGTTTTACGGGAGTGTTTCCTGCCCTCCCACCCTCCTAGGTATTGTTATCCTTGTTTCATATGCAAATACAGCTTCATTTTTTTTCCCCACCGCAATTAAAAGAGGGAGGAATATATCTGCCTACGTGGCAATGGGGTGCTTTTAAAAAGGACCTATGGGAACTCTACAGCCAAAGGTGCTGAGATGCAACCATAAATAAGGAAGACGCAGTTTTGTGTCATATAGCAAAATTAGCCTCAAATGAAGTGTTTAATTTTAATGTTTATTTTTTGGTGATAGATACAAGCTTAAGTCTGTTTGAGAGTCACAGTCTTTGCCTTGATGTCCTTCTTCAAATCTGAGAGATGGTTATAGTGTCCTTGGTGATGGGGGAAGGGGATTCTGTTGGCTCGCTTACTGTTTTAACCCTCTAGGAAGAATTCCAGACACAGACAGATTGTGATTTGGAAATGTCTGAACGACCGCCAGTAAGAACATCAGCCAGGGGTCCACCTAGTCCAGCATCCGATTTCACACAGAGGCCAGCCATTTACTCTACAGAGAGAGAAAACTAGATGCAGAGGCCAAGAGGCCCCTATATTCCCTCCTAATACTGGTATTTAGAAGTTTAATGCCTCTGATTGTGGAGGTTCTCTTTAGTCCCTATGCTTAGGAGCTGCTGATCATAGAATCATAGAATTGTAGAGTTGGAAGGGACCTTGCAGGTCATCTAGTCCAACCCCCTGCACTCTTCAGGAGCATAGCTGAAAGATAGCTTTACAATATACCCGAAAAATGACCGCCCGGCCTCTGCTTGAAAACGTCCAGTGAAGGAGCATCCACCACCTGCTGAGGTGGTTCCACTGGTTACGAGTGTTTTTATATGAGAAATTTTATATGAGAAAATTATAATTATAATTTCTGATCATGGATTTGTGGAGCACACCTTTACTATTCCCCCTCCCCTGATTTTTGGGTAGAATAATACTGGTTCAGGATCCAGATCATTCCCCCCCCCCCCTTTTGTTTGGTTCTTCATTTTTGGTTTCAGGATCCAGAAATTTGAGATCATTATTTTAACAGGGGAAGAATTTGAGGGTCTGCTGTGGCTATTTTTTTTTAAAGATAATGGTGCCAAATATATGCAGAATATATACAGTCCTCTCTCTAATCTAATGACCCCTAATTTTCAGGAAGAATAGACAAAGAGAATAATTTTACTGACCTCTGATGTCTCTCAGAAGTCTTCTCTCCAGTGTTTTCTATCAGGAGAAATGGTGGCAGCCTGACTGGAGAGCATCAGCTATCTATCTATCTATCTATCTATCTATCTATCTATCTATCCATCCATCCATCCATCCATCCATCCATCCATCCATCCATCCATCCATCATCTATCTATCCATCCATCCATCCATCCATCCATCATCTATCTATCTATCTATCTATCTATCTATCTATCTATCTATCCATCATCTATCTATCTATCTATCCATCCATCATCCATCTATCTATCTATCTATCTATCTATCTATCTATCTATCTATCTATCTATCTATCATCTCAGGGCTCTTTTGTAGCAGGAACTCATTTGCATATTAGGCGACACACCCCTAATGTAGCCAATCTTCCAAGAGCTTACAGAGCTCTTCTTACAGGGGCTACTGTAAGTTCTTGGAGGACTGGCTACATTAGGGGTGTGTCGGATCTTATAGTGATTGATTGACATTTTAAAAAATCTTTCTGCTAAAAAGTCTGCATTTGCCATCCTTCCTTGTTGTGGTCTTCTTTCACAAAGCAAAAAAGGCATCTCCCCTTTCTGTCACTGCAATCTTTGAAAACAATTCAGTTAAAAAAAAGGGCATATGTGTGCATGATTTTAATGAATCAGTCATCCGATTGCTATGAAACACATAAGAACATAAGAGAAGCCAATGTTGGATTAGGCCAATGGCCCATCCAGTCCAACACTCTGTCACACAGTGGCCAAAAATACCAGGTGCCATCAGGAGGTCCGGCAGTGGGGCCAGGACACTAGAAGTCCTCCCACTGTTGCCTCCCCCCAAGCACCAAGAAGACAGAGCATCACTTGCCCCAGACTGGGAGTTCCTATTGATACCTTGTGGCTAATAGTCACTGATGGACCCCTGATCCATATGCTTATCTAATTCCCTTTTGAAGCTTTATAAAGAGACATGTCTTGAAGCTTTATGAAGACACGTCTTCATAAAAAAAACATCTTGCTATGAAACACCTTCAGCAGTTCTGCAGGGCCATGAAAACGAAGCTTTTCCAGCAGGCGTTCCAGTAGGAGCGGCACCCATTTATGGAGCCTGTGCCTATCTGCCAGTTGAAGCTATTTAAAGTAGTTGCACTGTGGAACGTGTTTAGGTGCACTTTATTATATCATGCCACCAATGACACATTAATGGTTTTAAATTGATTATATGTTTTATATTGAAATGTATATTGTTTTAGTGGTTTTATGTAAGCCACCCTGAGCCGCTATGGCAGGGAGGACAGGGTAGAAGTTAAACTACAAATAAATAATTTAAAAATGTCTTCACACTGGAAATCCACCATAGAGGTATCTTAATTACTATTACTATTTATGGAGTTCCTGGAGGAGGAGAAAAAGGAGGAGGCCACAGCACGGGCTGGGGTATCCAACACAGACTCCTCCGTGGACTTAGAGCTGTTTTCCCCAGGTCCACTTTACCTTGACCAGGAAGAAGCAGACTGAACAGTCAGAGGAATCTTGGACTTATAATATTTCTCTGTAGCTTGTCTCCAACAGTGATTGCCTGGGACTGTGCTCCTCCTGATTTACTGTGAGGATCCTGTTGGAAGGGAAATGCCATTGCATGGGAAATCAGAAGCATCAAAGACAAACAAGTTAACTGGTGATGATGATGGTAAGCTCCCAAACACACGATACTACCTAGAAGTTCCATGGGACTAAGAGAGGATAGGGTTTTTTGGAAATTCCACTGTCCTGTAGACCTCTGAACCCCCCCCCCAACTAGTTCCCTGTCCACCAGGAGAAGAATCTCAGGGAGCATTGTGGGGTGCCATAGGAAGTGGGAATCAGCAAAAACTGCCCTTCCAGGGCCACGATCATCCTTGCTGCTCTCCTCTGCACCCATTCCATTCTGTCCACATTCTTTTATTAATATGAATAAAAATAATTAATATAAATATTAATTAATGCTAACAATAATATGGGATGCATGTTTGGTGTAGTGATTAAGTGTGCAGACTCTAATCTGGGAGAACCGGGTTTGATTCCCCACTCCTCCACTTGCTGCTGCTGGATGACCTTGGGCAAACCATAGTTCTGTCAGAGCTGTTCTCTCAAGGACAGTCCTCTCAGAGCTCTCTCTGCCCCACCTACCTAACAGGGTATCTGTTGTGGGGAGGGGATGGGAAAGGAGTATGTAAGCTGCTCTGAGTGAAGGGCAGGGTATAAATCCAATCTCTTTTTCTTCTCTCTCTTTTTAATTGAGCTGGTGGAAGTCATTTTAGATAAAGATTACCTTAAATTTGATAAGGGGATTTAGCAACCTTGGGAATGTTTCCCACTGTATGGGTTGGTGCTTTAATGTGTATTTGATTATATTATGCAGGAATTGGAATTGTGTATTAGAAATCTTCTGATTTATATTCATGGCTATATGACATGTATGTCATTAATAGTATGTTTTTGTACAATTTGTAAATAGAGTACACTTTGTGAATATAGATATAATCATATATTACACAGTGGGTTTTTTTTGGGGGGGGATTGCACAACTTAGGATAGGGGCAGAAATGTTGTTCCATGATGCCTGATATCACATCCACCCCCCCCCCAAAAAAAGAATGTGACATACACTTATTTTTGGGATACTCTGGCCATCCCTGAAAGCTCTGTGGTAAGTACCATGGAGTTAGAGGGAGGGATGGGCCGGAGCATCCCCTGACAAGTTTAGGGCACATCTGGGTTTTCAGGAGATCGTGATGTCCTGTATACTGGCTGCTACCGTCATATGAATACCAATAATGACTAACATTTTATTATGATTTTATAACTGTTTTAACTGCAACTATGTTTTAATGTAATTAGTTGTTTTTATGTAAGCTTCAGCCTGGAGGGTGGGATAAAAATCTGAATTTTTTTTCCTACTGGTTCAAGGAGTGGGAGCAGGAAGATGGACCCACCAGCAAGACCCTCCTGCTAGAAGTAGAAATACTGTTAGCCTAATCACAATGTAGTAATCTAACTATTCTATTCAGAATGGCTGAGTAATTTTTAAAGGGAAGGAAAGGGAAAAGATGTTTGGGAACATAATAAAAAGCCCACTTGCTATTTGTTACACCCTTAAGTGGGAAACAGAGAAAACTGTGATTGTTTCAGGTGTTAAAGAGTTTCCAAATTGCACCATAAGCTACTGGGACAGAGAATCAAGAAACTGCAAATTCCATTTGAAAATGGGTTTTTTTCCCAGATCTTTACAATCTCTTTTCCTGCCCCAGGGGGACAGTTTTAATTATTTTAAAAACACTTTTGTAATATGGCCACAACTCCAGGAATATACAGTTTCATTGTATCATGGGTTCATCAGTTTTAGGGCAACACAATCAGTTGCTACCACGAATGCCTGCCTTGCTCAAAGTTGCAATATATTATGCATTCCATAATATTCATTAATCTTAACTAATTGTTACTAATATTAATAAAAGGATGTGGAGAGAATGGAGTGGGTGCAGAGGAGAGCAGTGAGGATGATCGGGGGCCTGGAGACCAAGAAGCCCTAGGAGGAAAGGCTGAGGGACTTGGGAATGTTTAGTCTGGAGAAGAGGAAGTTGATGGGGGACATGATCGCTCTCTTGAAGTCTTTGAAAGGCTGTGTCCCTTAAAGGAGGGCAGGGAGCGGTTCCTGTTGGCAGCAGAGGATAGGGCTTGCAATAATGAGTTTAAATTAAGGGCGGGAAGGTACTGGCTTGATTTTAGGAAAAACTTTTTGACAGTAAGAGTTGTGCAACAGTGCAATCAGCTGCCTAGGGAGGTGGTGAGCTCCCCCTCCCTGGCAGTCTTTAAGCGGCTGCTGGACAACCACTTGTCAAGGATGCTCTAGGCTGATCCTGCATTGAGCAGGGGGTTGGGCTACATGTTCTGTATGGCCCCTCCCAACTCTGCAATTCTATGGGTGCATTCAGACGGCTCTTTTGATCTGCGCCATGCACAACTGCCTGGTGGATTTAAATGTAATTTCCAGACAGCAGCATCTGGGAAATATACCTCGTCTGTGAGCATCCCGTTTTTCCGTGCTTCGGAGCCGTATTTAAAAAGTAGCACTTTAAAACTGGAGTTTTCGGTTCCCGACAGGCCATTCATGGACTTTCTCCCGTCTGATCATTCTAGCACGCAATTAAAAAATGGTGCCCGTTCGGGATGGTTTGACATCAGACCATCCCAAATGGGTGCCATTTTTAAAAATCTCAATTTCACGCATGTGCGGAGAAACAAGGACACAATGTCACACCTATGTGCTTGTTCAAAATTTCTTTTTTTAAAAAAAACACCGCACATGCCTCCTTCAGTGGACGCCGTCTGGACAATCCACAGCGGAGGCAGCGCACAGTAGGATGATTCACGGGGGGCTGTCTGGTTGTGCAACGATGGATTTAAAAAATCAGGATCAAATTAGAACCGGGCTAATGGCAGGATTAGCTTCCTGTCTGAACGCACCCTCTGATTCTATCCATATTTTTGTCATGTCCCAAGAACAAGAAATCAACCATTCTAAGCTCACAAACTACAGTCTTCTGCAGTGTTGTCCTCTCTCACTCTCATTTCCTGGTATATCCCTGACTATCACTTTTCTAGCTACGGCACTCTCAGCTGTCCAAAAGTCTCCTGCTCCTTTGCCAAGGACTGCGTTCAAGAACATCAGTATGATATCACTTCCTGCAACTCTCTCCTCAAACTGATCTTTTCTATGAAACCTTGGAGATAATTTTTAGCCCTCTCCCTCTACTGAAATTAAACTTAAGTATATGAGAAGAATGTTCCACCTTCCATCTCCTATCCATCCTCCTGTCCTCTTTTTTTAACCATGCTGCCCTCAAGATAGAGACATGTCTGATTACAGACCTGGAACCAATTGCCTGGGGGTTCTTCACCGGAGGCCTTCAAGCAAAGGCTGAACGGCCCCCTGTCAAAGATGTTCTAAGTGTGCCTTTTCAGAACCGAGCAGGAAGTTAGAATAGATGGTCCGTAAGGTCTCATGAACACAATGATTATTGCTTTTGTATTCTGGAGAATGCCTTGCACATCGATGGTTAGGGTTGTTAGGCACTATGGAATGGTGTCACAGTAAGGAACTGAGGCATGATGAGGAAGAAGAAGATGATATATATAATACTATCATCAGGGAGACCTGAGGTTAGCAACTAGCCACAGACTCAAGCAATGCAGTGACATCACTTCCAGCACAACCTGGAATTGACACCATCACACAAACACACCACTCTAGCATTTGCCCCAAATGCTGCACCTTAACCATACAATTTCGGGCAACTGCTAGAATATTGTCCAACACAATTACGTCACCTCTGGATTGTTCGGAAGTGTCAACATGGCATTCAGTAATGCCAATTGCCTCCCCCCCTATCCCTCAGCAGTTATCTCCCACTGCCAGATCTAAGGGGTAGAAGATCTCTTGCCAAAGTGGGAGACCTGGCCTCCCTGCTGATACTACCGTCATCATTATCCTCATTATCATAGTTCCTCAGTTCGTTACTGCAGCCCTTCATTCTGAATTGTGAGCTTGTTCACTAATTACCACTTTCCCAAGGCAATCACACTGTGGCTTACAGGGCTGTCGATATGTCATTTAAAATAAGTCTCAACGTGAGTCCAAGTGTATCTCTACAATTAAGCCAAAAAATTTGAAATAGCAATAGTGTTATTTTGTCACAGTCAAGGAAGTTGACTATCAGTTTTCCTGGTACCAAATTTTGCCTATTACATTACTATTGGCTCCAGGCAGCATCAATTTTTTTTTTGGGGGGGGGACCAGGAAAAGAATGTACACAACTGAATTACCATTCCAAACATGTGTACCTGACCAGGGCAGCAGGCTACATAAAATGAGGCCTCCGAATTATATCTCTGCCTTGGGTCACAGATATTGATTATAAAACAATTTCAACTTTGGTCTAAGTTTAAGAAGTAGTAGAAGAAGAAGAAGAAGAAGAGATTGGATTTATACCCTGCCCTTTACTACCCAAAGGTGTCTCAGAGTGGCTTACAAACTCCTTCCCCTTACCCCCCCCACAACAGGCACCCTGTGAGGTCGGTGGGGCTGAGAGAGCTCTGACAGAAACTGCTCTTTTTCAAGAACAGCTCTTATCAGAACTACGGCTTCCCCAAGGTCATCCAGCCAGGTGCAAGTGGAGGAGTGGGGAATCAAACCCGGTTCTCCCAGATTAGAGTCCGCGCACTTAACCACTACACCAAACTGTATTATCATCGTAATGTCAGGAGCCATTGTGTAACGACATTGTTGGACCTCTGAAGAAGGCCAACTGGCCGAAATGCATTTGGTCAGTGTCAAAAATGGTATATGGCCAGATGCTTTTGCTGACCCAGAAGGAACTTTACAGAAAGCACCCCTAATTGTTTCACACACTTTATATCTTTACCATTAAGTAGTTGAAGGATCTTTAAAACTGGCTTGAACTCCATTTATTTTTTATTTTTTATTATTTGAAGGGTAAGCTCAAAATTAGCAGATAACGTGTAATGGCAATCCTTGATTCACCCCAAACTTAATAATCATGTTGTAATTGTATTCATTCATGCTTTACTACATACTGCATTGTATTTTATTTCAGTCTTCAATGAATAGTTTACTTTTTTAAAAAAAAAATGAGCTATGTTTGAGATAATTGTATTATTTTATTCTGATATGAGGCTACTATTCAGGCCTACATTTGTTTTTATCTAATTTGTAATAAAGTCATGGTTGTTGGGTTTTTTTGTACATTTGGTAATACTTATGTTTTAAATTTAGATACAGAACTATTGGGACCTTACATTCTGACTTATTTGACCTTTTGGTTCTTAAATCGATTATTTTTGGGTTCCCCCCCCCTTGTGTATTTTATTGTGCGTGGTTAAGTGCACACTCTAATCTGGGATAACCTGTTTTGATTCCCCACTCCTCCACTTGCACCTGGCTGGATGACCTTGGGCAAGCCATAGTTCTGATAAGAGCTGTTCTTGAAAAAAGAGCGTATTCTGTCAAGAGCTCTCTCAGCCCCACCTACCTCACAAGATGTCTGTTGTGGGGAGGGGAAGGGAAAGGAGTTTGTAAGCCACTCTGAGACACCTCAGGGTGGGGTATAAATCCAATAGCTTCTTCTTGTGACCAGATTTTGCTCAGTCACTCTTTCAAGATCTCTGCTCTCTATAAGTAGGTAAAAAACAAATACATAACTGAGTTAAATTGGAGGATTAAAAATGGTTCACAAATATACTGGTAAACCCCACTTTTGTTTATTTGCTTTCCCAAGATGCTAACTTAGAGGAACAGCCTTAGTTTTCCTCACACTTTGGTGAACCTCAATGCCAAGATACTTGCTGAACTGGGGAGCAACAGATGAAAGATATCAGGACTCACCCTTGTTTTTTAAATTTGGTTTGCAAACGGAAAAGGGCTCCTGGTGTTGATTTTGCAGATGGTGATTTGGCATGCATGAAACCCACTGGAGAAATCCCACAGTGAATTCCATTTGAAGCCAGGAAATCAAAATTTGTACAGAAAACAAATGGTCTAAACTGATTGCTCGATTAGATTTATCAGAATTGTTTAAAAAAATTTATTAGATTAGAGTTAGAATTTATCATCAAATCAATAAACAGAAATGTGGACATCTGATTTTTCCACTCTCAACCTATTTCTTGATTGTCCATTCCAATTTGTCACCTGGGTAAGCCTTCACATGAAGTCTTCCTCTTCTATTTCACTTAGGCATGAGTACTTGCATTTTTACAACAAAGGGATTTATAGGTGTGATGAATGTGAGGCAGGGGAGCAAGAGATTCTGTGACATTTATGCTGATGGAAAGGAACCCTGACATTTCTGTGGCTGGGAAGAAGGGGAGAAGGTGCTCTCCACTGGATAGAGAGCATCCTTTTTCAAAGGAGAGGAAGACACAGTCCCCCACTGATGTCTTAACACCTCTTGATTGGAAGTTCCAGGACTTGTGGACTTGAGCCCCATGACCTGGCAACCGGATTGGCTGAAGACCCCAGAGCGCAATTGGGGTGGTTTCTGGAGTTGGTTGGAATTGGGTTTTAGTATTCATCGGGAGATCTGTCTCTCCTCTGTGTTGTGCCATGAAGGATGATAGAGGGGAATGATGCTAAAGAAGATTGAAGATGTACCAGGGATAGGGGCCTCATACAGCTAACAAAGACCAGATATACCATGGGTTGTAAGTTACTTAGCTAGTAACCTTCCTTCCTTCCTTCCTTCCTTCCTTCCTTCCTTCCTTCCTTCCTTCCTTCCTTCCTTCCTTCCTTCCTTCCTTCCTTCCTTTTTTTCTTTTCTGCCTTTTAAAAAATTCCCTTAGAAACTCATTGATTCATAACTCTTGAGCCCCGGGGTGGTGGTGGTAGTAGTAATAGATGAAGGTGATGATGATGGATGCAAGGGGTAAAAGGACTGAACCATATTTCATAATTGCTAAGGTAAACGTAGGATCCTTATCGCTAAGCAAAGAAGCCAGGGTTTCTGGGGCATAAGGGGATGGTTGGTTAATTAAAGACGTAATATAATGATCCCTTATATTTTGAAAGAAACTACATTTGAGGAGAGCATGAAAGGATGTGTCGATACTATTAAGACCACAAGGGCAAATTCTGTCGGAATAGGGCCTATTCAAACATCTCCCTTGTAAAATCATTGTGGGTATGATATTAAATCTTGCGAATGAGAAAGCTCCGCAAACCATGGGGTGGTAAGGTAGTATATATAGGGGGATATTGATTGGGGGAAAGAAAAACCAAAAGATAGAGGTGAGTAAACTCTGCGGGACCTCAGAATCAAGCTGCTGTGGTCGGTTTCTAGGACATGGTTTTTGATAAAAGAAAATCCTTTGGATTTGCCCGTTTCGAAAATATCATCAATCAGCATTCCAGCTACTGTCAGCTTCTCATCCAGGGCTTTTGTTGAACTCAGTTTGCGGGTGTCCCGATTTAGAGTGTCTAACAAATCATCTTCAGCATAGAGCAGTTCTAATCTCAGTTTAAAGACATAAAGCCTGCATTGAGGACAGCCCAACCCTCCTTAAGTCATTGGTTCCAACGTCCACCTGCTGTTATCATTCAGAAGTTTCTCCTCATGTTCGATAAAACGCTTCTGTAACTTTAGCCCATTACTTGTAGCTGAGCCATCTGGAATGCCAGAAAACAAGTCTTGGCCCTCTTCCATATGACAGCCCTTCTGGTATTTGAAGCATGTAACCATGTATCCACCTAATCTTCTCTTCTCTAGGCTAAGTATACCTAATCCCTTCAACCTTCTCATTACAGGGCTTGTTTTCTAGACTCCCATTTTGGTTGCCCTACAATTTACCCACAAGGCATGAAATCAGCAGCAGCACTGAGTTTGGGGACCTGGTGGGCTTGCCCTTATTCAAGTAGCCTTCAATAGGTGGTGTTTAGCTGACTCATACAAGCGGGACTGTTTGATGTTAACTAGAGTTGAAATTTTGTTTACTAGAATTTAAGGTTTTGCTGCAGATCAGTTTTAGAAAATTCCATTTAATGCATTTATCTGAGTCTTATATCTTCATTCCAGGGTGTGCAGGCAGCAAGGTTACCACCAAGGGGCAGTGTAAAGCCTTACTAGGTATTCTGACTGAACTCCATTCCTTTCAGGGAGAAATCAGAGGACAGTTTGGACCCTAGAATAGGGGGGAGGGGTTTCATGCCCCTTTAAAACTTAGCCAGAGTGCCCCTGAACTCCTCCCCACATACACACAGAATGTTCCGGAATGATTAAGAAATGATGATGATGATGATGAGATGAGATTGGATTTATACCCCACCCTTCACTACCCAAGGGAGTCTCAGAGAGGCTTACAAACTCCTTTCTCTTCCCCTCCCCACAACAGACACCCTGTGAGGTAGGTGGGGCTGAGAGAGCTCTTGACGGAAACTACTCCTTTTCAAGAAAAGCTCTTATCAGAACTACGGCTTTCCCAAGGTCACACCAGCAGTTGCATGTGGCGGAGTGGGGAATCAAACCTGGTTCTCCCAGATTAGAGTCAGCGCACTTAACCACTACACCAAACTGAGGAGGAGGAGGAGGTTGGATTCATACCACACCCTTCACTACCCAAAAGAGTCTCAGAGCAGCTTACAACCCCTTTCCCTTCCCCTCCCCACAACAGACACCCTGTGGGGTAGGTGGAGCTGAGAGAGCTCTGAGAGAAACTGCTCTTTTTAAAGAATAGCTCTGACAGAACTATGGTTTGCCCAAGGTCATCCAGCAGGTGCAAGTGGAGGAGTGGGGAATCAAACCCGGTTCTCCCAGATTAAAGTCCGCGCACTTAAATACTACACCAAACTGAGGAGGAGTAGGAGGAGGAGATTGGATTTATACCCCACCCTTCACTACCCAAGGGAGTCTCAGTGCGGCTTACAAACTCCTTTCCCTTCCCCTCCCCACAACAGACACCCTGGGAGGTAGGTGGGGCTGAGAGAGCTCTGACAGATAATATTTGACAAAATAAATATCTAATGTAAACTAACCGTGCAATCCTAAACAGAGATATATTGTTCTAAACCCACTGACTCTGTTGATGCTGGATGAGACTAGTGTTCCATCTAATCCAGCATCCTTCTTCACACTGTGGCCAACCAGTTACCCTGGAGGGCCAAAGAACAGGTCCAACCTCTCCTTTGATATTGCCTCTAGCACCTACATCCTGAGGTTTGCTGCTTTTGAATATGGGGTTTCCCTTTGGTCACTATGGCTAGTAGCCATTGATGGACCTAAACATTAGGTCTACTGGCAGTCTATCCCACTATTTAGTTACTCATTGAGTAATGAAGTTCTGCCTGACCTGAATAAATTGGAGAATAGCTAAGGAGTCATTTAATGAGTTTCCCCTGTGTGAGGCAGAGACAAAGAGAGATGAGACTGCTCTAAATTCAGCACCTTTTGCCCTCTAGATGTACTTACTACTTCGAAATCAAGACCTTTCAAGAACTTTCTTGGGGTTAAAAAGCATGATGGACATGAACATTACTGTGATGTGGTGGTTGAAAAGTTCAGCTAGGATTTGAGGACACACACACACACAATCTGACAAGATCAGGCCCCAGGTTTCCAAGGAACGCAAACGCGAGGCAAATAGGACATACCTCTACTTTCTAAATTTAAAAAGTGTTTTTTAAAAATTGTTTAAAAGTTTTAAAGGGTAGTTCTAGTCCTCTCTTTTATCATTTTCTATAACCCTTAAACTTTTATGTTATTATGAGCTTTTTCTTGTTCTTACCAGGTAGGCTACTTCTGGGAAATTCTTTTGCACTGTATTTCAAATTGATTAAATTGTACTGGTTGAGGACTGTAATAATAAACTGACTGACTGACTGACTGACTGAAAAGATCATGCTAGTCAGGGTGATCCAGGTCAGGGCTACCATCTCTCAGGCCCTTTTCACATTACTGTTCTAAAATGGATGTTATTCGTTGTTGGCCCATTTTCGAGTAAAGTGATATGGGAATGGAGGCTTCATACAGATAATTTCTTCCATGAATAAGCCACCTCTGAAGCGCTATGGTCATTTCAAACAGTGCTGTTTTCCCCCCGCCTTTTTTCACCACACAATGTTCCTCAGACTTTTTTTTTAAAAGTTCTAATGTGAGCGCTATAACGCTAAACCGCTATAGCACTGAAGCGCTTTAGTGACACCCCTGACATGCATTGACATTCTTTGTCAGCAGCGACCACCACAGAATGATGATTTTCAGTGTATAACCAAGAACTAACAGTACCGCACACAGCAAGAAATAGCAAAGGACAACAGAAAACAACTGTAAACTGAATTACCCGCAAAAATATATATCCAAAAAGAGACTTCAACAAAGTGAAATGCACATGTAATCAAGAATGTATCTATACATATAATCCATCATAGGAAAATACAGAAGCCCACAGGATCCATGAAAGGAAAATACAAAGTCCAGAGTAGATTTCAACACTTTTCCTAGGTAGTATTCTGTTCTTTATGGGCAAGGTCTCCTAAGCTTTAGTGAGCACCTCTCAAGGCTGCTTCTATGTAACAGGACCAAACATGCCTCCATAAAGAAACTGAATAGTATTTTCCTATAAGGAAATGGAATGAGACTTCCTATAGTTGTTCTTTGTTCCTGAGGAAGGACCAGAAGGCTGAAACACTGAATACTACCTAGGAAAAGTGTTGAAATCTACTCTGGACTTTGTATTTTCCTTTCGTGGACCCTGTGGGCTCCTGTATTTTCCTATGATGGATTATATGTATAGATTCATTCTTGATTATATGTGCATTTTCATGATTTTCAGTGTATGACTGAAACTAAGCTGTGGCAGTCATTTCGTGACTGGCTCCACCTCCCGTGACCACTCTGAGACTCCTTTGGGTAGTGAATGGTAGGGTATAAATCCAGTCTCTCTCTTCTCCCTTCTATTTTGTGGCAGCCATTTTGTGGCTGCACCCACCGTACTGTGTCAGAATTCCAAAGGTGCCCACAGGCTATAGTCATCCCACCATACTACTATTTAGTTATAAAATGAAGGAGGCAGAGAAAAGAGCCCATGAAGTAGATATATAAATCCACAACAACTACAGTTAACATAAGAACATAAGAACATAAGAGATGCCAATGTTGGATCAGGCCAATGGCCCATCCAGTCCAACACTCTGTATCACACAGTGGCCAGAAATACCAGTGCCATCAGGAGGTCCACCAGTGGGGCCAGGACATTAGAAGCCCTCCCACTCTTGCCCCCCCCCAAGCACCAAGAAGACAGAGCATCACTTGCCCCAGACTGAGAGTCCTTATCTATACCATGTGGCTAATAGCCACTGATGGACCTCTGCTCCATATGCTTATCTAATTCCCTCTTGAAGCCGTCCATGCTTGTAGCCGCTGCCACCACCTCCCGTGACCATGAATTCCATGTGTTAATCAGTCTTTGGGTGAAGAAGTACTTCCTTTTATCCTTTCTAACCCGACCGCTCAGCAATTTCATGGAGTGCCAACAAGTGCCCAGTTCAAGTCAACTTTGTGTTTCAGTATCTGTGGTAGCAGAAACATCAACTGTTATTCTTAGGCATGGTTTTTTTAAAACCTGTGGATTCAGGCTTGATGATTTACGTATCATTTAGAAGTACCTAAGACATTGATCTCCCCACCTGCAAGGGATTCATTAAGAAAAGCCGAAAGATTTTCAGTCTCTTAGAGTCTGGTTTTCTGTCAGTCTCCCCACTGTGAACTCGGTCGTAAGTGTGAATCACAGACATTCATTTATCTGTAATACGGAAACCATGCCTGGGAGGATTTTGGATGGATCTTAATGGAAATCTGTGATATGAGCTTGGCAGCGATTCCATGTACGTCGACTGTCTTTCAAAGCAAACAAATGGAATAATAATAAAAAAGAATCTGTGCCAAAAGAAAAGATGCGTTCAGAAACAGCGCCGGCGTCTGGGGAGTGTTTGGAAAGCTTGCCTCCAAAGCTTACCATTACTGAAATCAGCAGCCCTGCACAGGTGAGATGTCTCAGTTGCCCCTGGCAAGTCGCGGAAGGGTGTCGAAATAAGGGCACTGCACATTAAAGTAGAGGTCTGATCGCTTGTTGTCAACAGGGAGGCAAACAATTAAAGCAATTTAAGGGAGGTGTGATGCAGACAGCAAAATTAGGGTCATATGAGCAGAGGGGCGTTTCCTCACCTCCAGCCGACGGAACGGTTATATAAGAGCACTCCCTCTTCTGTCGTCCTCTAGCTATATTTGCAGCGCCCTCTGAAGAGTCAGGTAGGTCCATCCATGCGAGAGGCTAAAAAAAAAGCCATACAGTCGATGACACTGTTATTTTTCAGGGCTGAGTTTTAGCACTGGATGAAATGTCACGTAGAGGAGGGCAGGGAGCAGAGGAGAGGACTTGTGATCGTTGGTTTAAATTAAGGGCTGGATATTAGGGGAAACTTTTTGACAGTAGGAGTTGCACAACAGTGGAATCAGCTGCCTGGGGAGGTGGTGAGCTCCCCCTCCCTGGCAGTCTTGAAGCAGCAGCTGGACGAACACTTGTCAGGGATGCCCTAGGCTGATCCTGCATTGAGCAGGGGGGCTGGAACAGACGGCCTGTCTGGCCCCTTCCAACTCTATGATTCTCTTGGTCTGGACTTTTACTCATTGTGGCAGTTTGCTCTTTTTAAAGAAAGAAAAAATCTGGTGTAACTAGCAGAATTTCTGAAGAGTATGTTTAAATGGTCCTTTAGGTCCAATGTTAAGGGCAGGGAGGGAAGTAGAAAGGGAAGCTGAAGATCTGAGACCATGTTTTCTTCTAGGTATTCCACTCGCTCTCCTCCCCGTTGACTTCAAGGTTAGGCTGTATGAGACTTTGGCGAATCGCAATCGTTTCAGAGTGTAGCCATGTCGGTCTGCAGTAAAAGAGCTAGTTTTGAGTCCAGTGGACCTTAGAGCCCAACAAGGTTTTGGGCGTATAAGCTTTCAAGCGTCAACGCTCCTTTCATCAGATACCTGGCTAAGATATCTGAGGAAGGGAGTGTTGGCTCTGAGAACCTTATGCTTCAAAACCCCTTTTTGCTTTCTAAAGTGCTACTGGACCAGAATCTAGTTTTGTAAATTTCAGACAGCCATATCGGTCCATAGGGAAATATATATATATATATATATGCAACAAGTGGGTAGTGTGTATTTTAAATTGAATAAACGTTGCAATTTAATCACAGGAACGATTTCGAGGGACGTAAAAGTGCTTCACTCTGCTTAGGATTTGCCCTGCCATTGTTCAGTCCTATGCACTTCACTCAGAAGTAACTCCTACACTGATTTAAATGCACACAGTTAAATGCTAGTAAGCCTCACTGAATGTAATCAAAACTACTTCTGAGTAAACTTTCATACGATTAGAGCGGTTAAATGGGGGAACGGGCTTTTTTGGGGGGTGGTGGGCTCTCCTTCTTTGGAGGTTTTTAAACAGAGACTGATTTTGCACTAGAGCGGCCTCGATGTTGCGCCGCCGTTTGCCCCGATACTATTGGTCAATTTCACACCCGAAGCTGCGGGACTGCATTTTGACTTGTGGCTTCGCCCGATTTCCCCCGCAGTTTCGTGATCCTGTTTCTTGAGGATCACAAAACTGCGGAGGAAATCGGGCGAAGCCACGGGTCAAATGTAGCCCCACGGCTTCGGGTGTGAAATTGACCAATAGTATCGGGGCAAATGGCAGCGCAACATCGAGGCAGCTCTAGTGCAAAATCAGACAGAGGCTAGAAGCAATTTTTCTCCAGGCCAGTTTAGATTGTGATCCTGGAGGGTTTTGTTTTTTTTTAAAAAAAATTAAAATCTTCTGGGCATGGAGCGGGAGTCACTGTGTGTGTGTGTGGGGGGGAGGTATTTGTGGATTTCCTGCATTGTGCAGGGGGTTGGACTAGATGACCCTGGAGGTCCCTTCCAACTCTATGATCCTATGATCGACCTGCACATGACATATATGGATATTTAGTTATGCAGATTCCAATTAAGTGGTACTGGCTTGTAGCAGCTTTCAAACGGAGAGGATCTATGCTTCATATCCACACTGATATATCTTTTGTGTACTGAAAACGTACACAGAACCAACTAAAATATGCCTAAAAGGAAACTGTGAGGCGTATCCAGAGGTTTGTGAAAACATCTGAGGAATGCTGAGGGAAGATGAAAGAGTGTGAATAACCCTGTTTGTTTATGACTTCTGTCTTAAAAACGGTAATTAACAAGGAGTTCAAATAACATTAAAAAAAACTTGAACTGGACTTCCAGGCCTAGCGCAATCTCGTCAGATCTTGGAAGCGAAACAGGGCCAGCCCTGGTAAATATTACAATGGGAGACCACCAAGCAGGGCTCTTTTAGTAGCAGGAACTCCTTTGCATATTAGGCGACAGACCCCTAATGCAGCCAGTCCTCCAAGAGCTTACAGTAGTCCCTAGAGGGGAAAAAAACCCTTTGGATTTAGGGAGGACTATATAAGGGAGACAGTGAGGAAGGCAGTGTGATATAGCCTTGATCTCACCCCATCTTGGAAGCTAAGGAAGAAGAAGAGATTGGATTTATACCCTGCCCCTGACTCGGAGTCTCAGAGAGGCTTACAATCTCCTTTCCCTTCCCCTCCCCACAACAGACATCCTGTGAGGTAGGTGGGGCTGAGAGAGCTCTTTCAAGAACTGTCCTTGAGAGAACAGCTTTGACAGAGCTTGTAACTGACCCAAGGTCACACCAGCAGCTGCATGTCGACGAGTGGAGAATCAAAGCCGGTTCTCCCAGATTAGAGTCCACGCTCTTAACCACTACACCAAACTGGCTCTCGCTTTGCGGAGAAAGGCAGTGGCAAACAACCTCTGCTTCTCACTTGCCTTGAAAGCCACTCGCCATGATCTCCATAAGTTGGCTGCAAGTTGAGGGTATTTTGCACACATGCATTTAAGGGATAGCACAGGAGACAGGGGGAAGGAGAGGACAGAGAGAGGTGGGGAATGTGAGGCAGACCCAGTGGGAAGGAGCAGCTTGACTCAGTGGTAGAGCATCTGCTTGGCATGCAGAAGGTCCTAGGTTCAACTCTCAGCATCTGCAGTTGAAAAGGATCAGGTGGTCCCTCTAAGCTGTGGAGTCTTGTGAGCAAAAATTCTACTTTGTGAGCTACTGGCATTCAAGCTGTGAGCAAGGGATTTGGCTACTGCCTAAATTAGCTTGCTCTGGAGCCTTCCTTCCTGAGCTGAGACAAAAATGCGTGAGCCGGAGGCTAAAACCCCCCTGAAAGCTAGCTCACACTAACTCAGCTTAGAGGGAACCCTGGTAGTAGGAGATTTGAAAGACCTCCACCCAAGAGCCTCAAGGGCTGCTGCTGGACCTCCAGGTGGCATCTGGTAATTTTGGCCACTGTGTGACACAGAGTGTTGGACTGGATGGGTCACTGGCCTTATCCAACATTGACTTCTCTTAGGTTCTTATGTTCTTAAGCCCTGTAGCAGGGCTCTTTTTGTAGCAGGATCTCCTTTGCATATTAGGTGTAATTAGAATCATCCATGGGACTTAACATATCTGTATGTCTGTGTATGTCAGAGGTGCTAACTGAGTCCACTGGCCCCACTGCTGGACCTCCTGATGGCACTGGTATTTCTGGCCACTGTGGGACACAGAGTGATGGACTAGATGGGCCATTGGCCTGATCCAACATTGGCTTTTCTTATGTTCTTATGCTGTGAGTCTGAGTAGGCAATACTGACTTTGATGGACCAAGGGTCTGATTCAGGAGGCGGCGGCTTCATCTGTTCATGTGTTTATGATGGATGGGGACAAGATTTAGAGTCACAAGTAGTCCAGAAAGAGGAGGTTCGAGACAGTGGGAAAGAGCTTGTGTGGCAGGAGACATGCTCATCAAAACCCTAAAAAGAGGAGGAGAAATAAAAGACAAAGGGCGAGGTGTGGCTCAGTAACAGAGCCTCTGCTTTGCGTGCATCTCCCATTAAATCTCCAGAATTCCAATTTAAAAAGACCAGTTAGGAATTCAATGTTCCCTCTAAGCTGTGGAGTCTTGTGAGCAAAAATTCTACTTTGCGAGCTGTTGGCATTAAAGTTGTGAGCGAGCGACTTGGCTAAGGCATAAATTGGTTTGCTCTGGAGCCACGCTTCCTGAGTGGAGGCACAAATGTGTGAGCTGGAGGCTAAAAAAACTATGAGCCAGCTCACACTAACTCAGCTTAGAGGGAACACTGGTTTGGATGTGATTTGAAAGACCTCTGCCTGGGACCCTGGAGAGTAGCAGCCAGTCTGATGGGCCAACGATCAGTTTCAGTGTTAGACGATTTCATTGGTTCAGGGACTGCTGGAGGGAAAGTAGATCCAGGTGGGTTGGTCTGAAGCGGTAGAACAACATTTGAGTCCAGTGGCATCTTCAAGACCAACAAAGTTTGATTCAAGGTATGAACACACAAATCTTCAGACACAGTTCCATTTCACTGTGTCTGAAGAAGTCTTCAAGTTGCTGCTAGACTCAAATGCTGTTCTCCTGCTGTAAGGCAGGGAAGAGAAGTGAGAAGTCAGTGAAGAGAAGAGAAGAGGAAGAGATTGGATTTATACCCCGCCCTTCACTACCCAAAGGTCTCTCAGAGCAGCTTACAAAATTCTTTCCCTTCCCCTCCCCACAACAGACACCCTGTGAGGATTTATACCCCACCCTTCCCTACCCAAGGGAGCCTCAGAGCAGCTGACAAAATCCTTTCCCTTCCCCTCCCCAACAACAGACACCCTGTGAGGCAGGTGGGGCTGAGAGAGCTCTTGACAGAAACTGCTCTTTTTTCAAGAACAGCTCTTCTCAGAACTATGGCTTGCCCGAGGTCATCCAGCCAGGTGCAAGTGGAGGAGTGGGGAATCAAACCCGGCTCTCCCAGATTAGAGCCCGCGCACTTAACCACTACACCAAACTGGCTCTCTGAAGACAGAGCAGTTGGTGAGGATTGTAGAGTGGATAGAATAGTTTAAGTCAGGGATGTTGAACTCATTTGTTATGAGGGCCGGATCTGACATAAATGAGACCTTGTTGGGCTGGGCCATGTGTGTCATAAAATGTAATGCCAGGTAGAGGAGATATAAACTTTAAAAAGGACACAAACACAAAGGTGTTTTTTTTACTTAAAATACCAACATGCTTCATACATTAGCACTCTTGCAATAGTTTGTTTATTTAACAGTGCCTGATAACTGACACCTCTTGCTCTGAATTATTGCATCACATTGTCTGTGCTGTTGCAATCTTGAGCGTGCCGTTCAGGTGTGTATCTGTAAGCTGCAAACCTACGATGAGGCAGCAGCAGCAGCAGAACTGGAAGAAGAAGCAGAAGACAGCCAGTTCCACTGCGGGCCTGATAGAAGCCCTCCGGGGGCCTGATTTGGCCCCCGGGCCGCATATTTGACACCCCTGGTTTAAGTGTTGCATTTGGATCTGGGCATATCAGAGGAATAATGAGGAGGTGCTGGGGCTCAGCGGCAGAGCATCTCCTCAGTATGCAGAAGGTCTCAGTTTCAACCCTGGCATCTTCAGTTAAAATGATCAAGCAGGAGTTGTTTTGAAAGACCTCTGCCTGATGCCCTGGAGTGCCGTTGCAAGTCTGAGTAGACAATACTGCTGCATAAGGAAGTTTCATGTGTTGATGGGTTTGATTAAAAAAAACAACAGTATAGGTGTCATAACATTGTGCTCCATTTACATTAGTCCTGCTCTTCTAATACCAGCAATCATACTTCATTCTTGTATAATGCTTCCAAATGTTCAAATACATGATCTTGTTTTATGCTGAACCCTGGAAAAGGTAGGTCATTATCCAGAAAGAGCTAAAGGCCATCTCCAGGATTATAATGTTTTTGAATTCAAATTGCATTTGAACTGGGAGGGTTATACGTCACAGATGTCCTTGAGAACTACCTGAGCTGTAGGCGATGTGTACATCAAGGCAGTCTCAAAATTAAGTAAAGTCATCATGAACTGTGCACATTTTGGAACTGGAAATTCTTGCTTAGCCTTTCTAGAACAAGATGCCTGTGATAAAAAAGTGGTTGGTATCGTTTAGCCAAACCTTGTTTTTTCTTTCTTAATGACTCCTTTATTACAATAAGTGGTTGGTATCATTTGGTCAAATATTGTTTTCTTTCTTTCCGAATGACTCCTTTATTACAATAATTCCATGGAAACATTTCCCCCCCTCTATTATGTCAATGCCAGACTTCCTGTAGGCAATTAGAACCGGATCTGAAGTAGTTGTTTGTTCAACTCCAGATCTCTGAAGTCAACTAGTGGAGACAGGGTGGATGCTTGAGCTGAGATCATCTGGGAATCAGAAACTTCTGCTGGACCAGGCAAGGACAGAAGTCCTGGCTTCCATGATACATCCCAGCCCTGGCCAATCCAGACACTCCACACTGCCTACCATTCATTGGGGCCAATGGTACACACACCTCTCTGTGTCTGTGCCTACATTTCTGGGAGACTTCATAGGCTAGGTCTCAGCCTCATTCCAGTCGTTCCAACCTTTCAACAATGGTGCATAAAATTGCTTCTGTCACACTCTATGTCCACCCATGCTTGCTAGAGCCAATTTGGTGTAGTGGTTAGGAACGCGGACTCTAATCTGGAAGAACTGGGTTTGATTCCCCGCTCCTCCACTTGCAGAGGCTAGATGTGCATCTGTCAGCCATGCTGATACCGTGAACTTAGGCAGATCATGAGAGGGAGGGCAAGGAGGGTTGCATCAGTGCATGGTTCTTGCAGCCCTTTCTTCCACGCCCAGGGAAATGCCGATCGCCACTTTGGAGTCAGGAAGCCATTTTTCTCCAGGTCTGGAGGGCTGTTTTTTTGTTTTTGTTTTTGGTCATCTTCTGAGTGTGTAACAGCGGTCACTGGGGGTTTGTGGGGGGGGAGGTATTTGTGAATGTCCTGCATTGTGCAGGGGGTTGGACTAGATCAGGGGTGGCCAAACTGTGGTTCGGGAGTCACGTGTGGCTCTTTCACACACATTGTGTGGCTCCCAGCAGAGCGGCCGGGGAAGCTAAATATCGTTAGCAAGCAAATATCATTGGACAAAACAATATCATGATCAAGATCTGCTTTTACTGCTTTTGTTATTATTTTGGGTAGTCTCGTGTTAATAAAAAAGCAAATCTGCATATTTCCCAGTTAAAAACAACAACAACATATATGTCCATGTCTTGCGGCTCTCGAACATCTGATGTTTATTCTGTGTGGCTCTTACGTGAAGCCAGTTTGGCCACCCCTGGACTAGATGACCCTAGAGGTCCCTTCCAACTCTATGATTCTATGAAACCAAACAACAACGACCGAGGAAATGTTTATCCATTCTTCTTCCAGGACAATGGTTTCCCACTCTCTAGTTAACATTATGTGCTTTCCGTTCTTCTCCCATATCAGGTTCACCTCCCACCCCACTACGATGTCCTTCCCCGGAGAGCTTTGCGGCCTCAACACGACCTACAGCACAAGTCTCCCTGCTTCCACCCTTCTGATACAGCCACCGACCTATGTGACAGAAACGATATTGACGGACCTCGAGATCCTCATCCCCGAGCCCCCGCCCTACGAATATGACGAATGCCACCCGGGCCACCTGCTTCCTTACTACTGCCACCTGCCTCCTGAGCCACCTCTCGTATTTGCCACATTCACCACAGAACTGTTTGAGGTTTAAGTGCACCACAGCGGCGGCTATTTGTCACTAGGTTCATTTTTTTGGCCAGGCTCACAGGGCAGAAGTGGGCCCCTACGAGGAGCTGAACACAGACATGGGGGGACAAGAGAGGACCGCGATGTTCCAGAATCCACACCAATTTTAGGGCTGAGAAACTTATTGGCCCCTGTTCTTAAGGACTAGGAACAGTGGCCATCGTACATTTTGTACCTTAATGTAGTCGTGGTTGAGGAAAAATAATAATAATAATCATGGATGCTGTGAACAACAGCTTTAACCTGAGTTTTATTTTTTTATTATTATTTGTTTTATTTTTGGCACAGGGAGACCCTGCTGGCTTCGTTCAGAACTTTTTAGAAGCATCTATCGAATGGGCCTGACTCATCGGCCTTTCTCCCCATACAGCTTTACATGGTTGGAAGCCAGTTTGATGTAGTGGTTAAGTACACGGACTCTAATCTGGGAGAACCGGGTTTGATTCCCCACTCCTCCACTTGCACCTGGCTGGATGACCTTGGGCAAGCCGTAGTTTTGATAAGAGCTGTTCTTGAAAAAGAGCAGTTTCTGTCAGAGCTCTCTCAGCCCCACCTACCTCACAGGGTGTCTGTTGTGCGGAGGGGAAGAGAAAGGAGTTTGTAAGCCACTCTGAGAATCCCTTGGGTAGTGAAGGGCAGGGTATAAAACCAATCTCTTCTTTCTCTTCTTCTAGAATATAGTTTCGGGGTTTCTGAGAAACACACTCGATTCTGATTTTTATTTAAGGCATACTTCCCTATTACACCTTTTTGACAGTTTTATCTGTCCATAGTACAAGACCAAGGTGGTGGTTTCCACACACACTAAATAACACACTTTCGATCCACTTTCAATGCACTTTTACTGTGCAAAATGGCAAAATCCACTTGCAAACAGTCGCGGAAGTGGATTGAAACTGAGTTATTTAGCATGTGTGAAAGCATCCTTCAAGTTATTTAAAGGGGCCCACCCCACTGTTCTGGCCATTCCTGCCTGGAGGGCAAGTCATACTTCTGAATATCTGTTGGAGACAGTGTTCCCTCTAAGCTGAGGTACTGCGAGCTAGCGCACAGTTTTGTAGCCTCCAGCTCACACATTCTTGTCTTAGCTCAGGAAGGAGGGCTCCAGAGCAAACAAATTGAAGCAATAGCCAAAGCGCTCACTCACAACTTTCATGCCAAGAGCTCACAAAAGAGAATTTTTGCTCACAAAACTCCACAGCTTGGAGGGAGCGTTGGTTGGGGACCCTAACTTAGTTCATAGAGGATATTTGTGAGGATGAAGTGGAGGAGATGTCTTCTGGGTTCCTTGGGGGATGAGTGGGGTGAAAATTGCGATAGATCCATATACAGATGCCAGTTGCACCCGAGGCCAGTTAGAAGGAGGCGAATTCAAAACAGAGACTCACCCAGAGATGTGACAGGCACTCTTCTTCTTGATGGTGTATACTTCTTCAGTCTCTCTGTTTGTTGTGATTTAATGAATCTAATCAAACTCAATGCAGAAGGGTGGAACTCTCCAAGAGCGCCTGACTGGAAAGCGGGAAGGATAGATTCATGACTCATGGGATAATTTTCTGAGGCTGAGGAACCGTACCATTGCATCAGATGTGCTCAGGGGTCATTTCCTGCAGGAGCGCACAGGAACGGAGCTCCGGCAGTAAAGAGCCCAGGGGGCAGGCACATGCAACAAGCCCCGCCCCCTGCTCCCAGCAGCCCTCAGTCAGAGCAAGAATCAGACAGGTAAATTTCAGAGCCCCCCCGGCCCAAAACAGTCCAGTGGGACCTTTAAGACCAAGTTTTATCCAGGTACAAGCTCTCCCTCCTCTGTGAGGACAGATCTGCACAATTCCCCCCCCCAATAGCTAGCAATCCAAAACAGTCCAGTGGAGCCTGAGCGGTGGGTGTTGCCTTCTGACACACTTCCAGTGATGTCAGGGGGTGTAGCATATGCAAATAAGGTATGCTAATGAGTTATGCTAATGAGCTCCTGCACCTCTTTTTCTAAGAAATGACCCCTGGATGTGCTTGTATGAGCCGACCACACCCATTGTGGAGAGGCAGCTCAAATGAACCACATTGATTAGAAGAAAGCAAGCCTAGACTTGAGATTCATGCTGAAGACAGCTTTGTTGGTCCCATAACATAAAAAAAAGGAATAATAATTGTGCCGGACGTACTGCTAGTGGTTTGACAATACACACACTCAAAGGCAGTGTTGGACTGATCGGTACAGACATGCTGATGTTACAAGGGTTTGCAGCCATCCGATGACTTAATTGAAGCCAGATTTGACAGTGGTGCTTGAGTAATGAGAGCTTGTGTTTTCATTTAGAACCTCTACACCAATTTACATTTGTTCCCTGCCCTAGAGGGAGCAGGTGTGACAAGAAGGCCCATAAAAACAGCAGGAAAGCCTATAATTAAATGTTAGATCAGCAATTATGTGGAGCACCTAAGGACCTGCCTCCGCAACCCCCTGTCATGTAAAACTGGTATATCTTAAGAGCCGGCCTCTGATTTCATTGATGGCTTCTTTTCTGCTTGCCTTTCACAAGCCGTTCCTTGTATCGTGGTGGAAAAAAGAAAGTTCTACCATTTCATCACATTTTTACAGACATTTGTAATAAAACACAACTCCCCTCCCTCCCCCATGTATTAAAACAGTTTTTAAAATGTGTACGGGTTTTGAGATCAATGTGTGATGAAACACGGGGTTGGTCGATGGGGGAGGGTATTGATCCGCCGCATTTTATCCTGCCCTTTGATCGTAGAACCATCGAGTTGGAAGGGACCTCCAGGGTCATCTTGTCCAACCCCCTGCACAATGCAGGAAACTCACAACTACCTCCCCCACACACACCTCCAGTGACCGCTGCTCCATGCCCAGAAGATGACAAAAAAAACCTCCAGGATCCCTGGCCAAACTGGCCTGGAGAAAAATTGTTTCCTGACATATCAAGATTGTACTTGTTGTGTTAAAGACCCAGGATGGTGGAGTAGTTAAAGTGTCAGATTAGGGTCTGGGAAACCCAGGTTTGAATCCCCCCTCTGCCATGGGTGACTTTGGGACAGTCACACATTCTCAGTATAACCAACATCACAGGATATTTGTGACGATAAGATGGAGAAGAGAATGACAAACTCTTTCGGATCCCCATTGGGATAGATAATGTGCATATGCAATATAAATTAATCTTCAAAACTAACCACAAATATCGGGGAAATGGGGCCTTCGCTACCTCAAGAACCCTTTGTGACTTCTGGTGGTAGCTCTTGAAATCCTATTTCTGGGAAATGAGACAGACTATCTACCATTCAGCTACCCAAACCCAGAACATGAGCTGCTAAAATAAAAATGTATTACAGTGCAAAGACTGTGCGACAAATACCCTAAACCAGGGATGTCAAACATGCGGCCTGCAGGCTGAATCAGGCCCCTGGAGGGCTTCTATCAGGCCTGCAGTGAAATTGGCTGCCTCCTACTTCTTCTTCCAGTTCTGCTGCTGCTGCATCGTAGCTTGCTTTGCCAGACTCTCTCAAACACTCAGAAGAGATAGATAGGCAAGCTTCTGTTCCCTGCTCTGGCTGAGACTCCTCCCCCTCCCCTTCCCAGGCAGAGGGAGGGAATGAGACAGAGCTTTCTTCCTGGCCAGGCTGCCTCAATTGCACAGGAAAGAAAAACAAGCATTTATTCCCCTCCATTGGCTGAGGCTCCTCCCCGAAGGGAGGGAGAGAGAGCTTGCTTTGCTTGGCTGCCTCAATTGAATGGAAGAAATACAAACAACCATTAAGACCAACAAAGTTTTATCCAAAGCATGAGCTTTTGTGTTCCTTGCTACAGTGTTTTGTTGGGCTTGTTATGTTGTGTCTCTCCTGGATGGGTTCCCTCCCCTTAAACTGGGTTCCCTCCTCCTTTTCACTGTATTCATGCCCTCATGATCCAATCTTTCTCAGTAGGAAACCCATATGAACTATTTAGATGATGAATAACAACAAGCCAGTGAGGTGGATTAGGCTGAGAGTGTGTGTTTAGACCAAATTCACCCAGCACATTTCCTTTGTGGATTTTATATTTAGACTTCCCAGATAGTAGAGTGATACTGACCACTGAGAAAGACTAGCTTTGCAGACAAACACATAGACCTCAGTCTGTGTCATGGTGCCTTTTCATATTCTTGACCAGCACACAAAGTAATTAATGTACAAAGGGTCACAATGTCCAGTCATTTTATGTTTTCCCCTGGGTCCTAGGCTCAGAACTCTGAGCATGAGATTTCTGTAATGAATGTCAATAAATCAAAAGTAGGTTTGCAGCTTACAGATACACATTTGAGCAGCATACACAAGATTTCAACAGCACAGACATTTAGATGCAATAAATCAGAGCAAGAGGTGTCAGTTATCAGACATGGTTAGATAAACAAAATATTGCTAGAGTGCTAATGTTTTAAGCATGTTTTTATTTTAAGTTAAAAAAATGTTGTGTTTGTGTCCTTTATAAAGTTTATATCTCTGCTACCTGGCATTACATTTTATGACAGACATGGCCCCGCCCAACAAGGTCTCATTTATGTCAGATCTGGCCTTTATAACAAATGAGTTCAGCACCCCTACCCTAAACATTTGCATAGCCCTAGTCTGTGCATTTATAACTTACACAGTTGTCATGTTGTGACATCAAAATTTAACTGAACAATTTTAAAACTTAACAGCCATTTTGTTTTTGTTTTTTTAAAAGCTACAACCAGGGAAAAAACTCCAAGAAATGTGATTCCTTTAGAATTACTGCTCCCCTGGCCTGTGGGCTTGTGCATACCAGACACTCTGCCAATGCAAGCTGATGCCATGCCCACCAGCCGCACCAAGCAGAGAATGTACTCCAAAATTGAAATTAAATCAAAAGAGTATTCAGGTAAAACTTAGGAAGAACATCCTGACAGTTAGAGTGGTTCCTCAGCAGAACAGGCTTCTTCTGGAGGTGGTGGGCTCTCCTTCTCTTTGGGGGGTTTCAAGTAGAGGCTAGATGGCCATCCGACAAAAATGTTGATTGTGTGAGCTTTGAGAGATCATGAGAGGGAGGGCAGGAAGGGTTGCATCAGTTCTTAGCAGGGGTCATTTCGTAGAAAAAGAGCTAGGGGGACTCATTAGCATAACTCATTAGCATATGCCACAGCCCCTGACATCACCGGAAGTGTGTCCTCCCCACAGCCGGCGGCGACCTCCAGCGGGCACCAGCAGGGAGCTCCAGGCCCCGCCCTCCCGCACCTCACCCGGGGGGATGGCGTCCCCCCGCGTCCCCCCCCCAATGACCCCTGGTTCTTAGTTTTCATGGCCCTTTCTTACATGCCCAGGGAAATGCTTATCATAGAATCATGGAATGTTAGAGTTGGAAGATGCCTTGAAGGTCATCTAGTCCAACCCCCTGCACTCTGCAGGAGCATAGCTGATAATCCTACAACAGACCCAAAAGATGGTCATCCAGCCTCCGCTTGAAAACGTCCAGCAAAGGAGTACCCACCACCTCCCGAGGCAGTCTGTTCCACCGCTCAACCACTCTTACAGTTAGGAAGTTTCTCCTGATATTTAGCCAGTATCAACTCCCTTGTAATTTCCACCCATCAGATCTAGTCTTGCAATCTGGAGCAAGAGAGAATAGATCTGCTCCATCTTCTACATGGCAGCCCTTCCAATATTTGAAGACTGCAGTCATGCCCCCTCTAAGCCTTCTCTTTCCCAGGCTAAACAGACCCAACTCTTTCAGCCTTTCCTCATAATACTTGGATTCCAACCCTCTCACCATCCTGGTTGCCCTCTTCTGGACACGCTCGAGCTTGTCAACGTCCTTCCTAAAATGTGGTGCCCAAAACTGGACACAGGACTCCAGGGGAGGCCTGACCATAGCAAAGTGATGGCCACTTTGGAGTCAGGAAGCTGTTTTTCTCCAGGCCAGTTTGGTTGGAGATCCTGGAGGTTTTTTGTCATCTTTGGGGCATTGAACAGGGGTCACTGGGGGGTGGGGGAGTATTTGTGAATTTCCTGCATTGTGCAACTCTATGTTTCTATGACACAGAGACAGAGACAGACAGAGAGAGCATTGGGTAGAATAGGGGATTTTCCCAGCAGCCTCAAGTATGTTTTTAGAGAGAAAAATAGCACCAGATTTCCAGGGAACTGAGTCTAATCTCTCCCCAAAAGACCCCCCCCCAAGTTTCAAGGGGATTAAGCAAAGGGGTCTGCATTATACCATTTCCCCCTCAAAATATGCACACCTTACAAAATGAGACGATATTAAAATGTTTCAGAAGGTATCTGTGTTAGTCTGCAACAGAACAGCTAGATTTGACTCCATTAACACCTTAGAGACTGACAAGATTTTCAGGGTATACACTTTGGAGAGTCAGAACTCCCTTGTGAAGAAAGGAGCTTTGACTGTTGAAAGCTTTCCCCTTGAAAATCACTGAAAATCCCATGCTGTGGTACATAGTGTTTATGAGAGTCTTCCTAACCTTTAGGAGAGTTGTTGATGGGAAAGGGAAGATCTGCTCTATCAACTTTATCTTTCCATGTCCCCCCCCCCCATTGGATGAAACTCACTGAGTAAATTATCACCCAATAGAAGGGACTTCTTTCTGTCTGGGTAATGTGTTAATGGTGCCTGAGAGAGATGAGTATGGATGTGCACAAACTGAATTTGTGTGGTTCGGTTTGTGGTTGAACCATGAACTGAGCCACGAACCAATAGGCCAGTTCACAAACTGAACCAGTTCATATCAAGTTGTGAGCCATTTCAGGATTAAAACCCTCTGGCTTTTGGAGGTGAAGAAACGCAGACAGTGAAATGGTGAAAAGCCACAGCCAGCAGAAAACTAGAGGTGAAATGACTCAGAGCCATTTAAGACCCTGAATTCTGCTCCCCAAAGCTTTTCATGGAAAGCAGAAAGCAGTGGTCAAAATGGCTCAAAGCCATTTAAACCAAACAGTTGAGCTCAGTTTTTTTTTATGAAGAGCAGGAAACAGGGGTTTAAATGGCTCAGAGCCCAAAATTTGTGGCGAACTTTAGTCCATCAGCCAGTTAACATCCATCTCTAATGATGAGGGAAATCCTCATCATAGATGTAACGAACATGAAATTGAGCCACCTTCAGAGGACAGCGGAAGACAAGAGGGCCTGGTGGGAGCTGGTCCATGGGGTCGCGAAGAGTCGGACTCGACTGTGCGACTGAATAACAACAACTACTTAAGTGAATAGGTTAACGAATGAATGGGCTGGATCCTGCCACCAGGTGGTGCTCACTACAAACAAGCACATACAGCAGACATCCTGCTATATTAAATCATGGCAAACAAATAAGTGGACTTTAGCCACTAGATGTTGCTCATTGCACAGTAAAAAAAGGAACTTCAAAAAAAAAAAAAAACTTCCTAAAGAGAACATAAGAGCTTATGAAGAACTATGGTGGATGAGAACAGTCATACATCAAGCCCCTATTTAATGCAGTGGTCGATTATTTCCATGGTTTTGTTGTTGTTGTTGTTCAGTCGCAAAGTCGAGTCCGACTCTTCACAACCCCATGGACCACATCACGCCAGGCCCTCCTGTCTTCCGTCATCCTCCAGAGTTTGCTTAATTTCATGTTCGTTGCATCGATGACACTATCTGACCATCTCATCCTTGGCCGTCTCCTTCCTCTTTTTCCTTCAATCTTTCCCAGCATCATGGTCTTCTCCAGTGAGTGCTCCCTTCTCATTTGGTGGGCAAAGTATTTGAGCTTCAGCTTCAGTATCTGGCCTTCCAGGGACCAGTCAGGGTTGATTTCTTTTAGGATTGACTGTTTTGATCTCCTTGCAGTCCAAGGGACTCTCAAGAGTCTTCTCCAATGCCATAATTCACAAGAATCTATTCTTCGGCACTTGGCCTTCCTTATAGTCCAACTCTCGCAGCCATACATTACTACTACCACTACAACTACCACTACCACCACCACCACCACCACCACTACCACCACTACTACTGGGGATACTACTGCTACTACTGGGAACTACTACTACTGGGAATAGTACTAGTGGTACTGGGTTTTTTACTATGTAATTTGTGTGTGTGTGTTTTATTTCTGTGTTTTAATGTGGGGGTTTATATATATGTTGCTGTAGCTGAAAATACAGGCCTCTAGAGTAAGAAAGTTGTGTGGATGTATGACTGAAGTGGGTTATGATTGGATGGTAACTCTACTCTAGGGGGTGGAGTTTACTGGTTTGTAGAGAGGGTTTATGTGAGAGAGGAGGAAAAAAGTGGAAGACACTGACTGAGGAGCTGTGGAGAGGGAAAGAAATCTGTGTTCATTTGGTGGATGGATGCATCCACAGAAGACAAAGGCAATCTCAGGCTAAGATTACACACACTGAATAATACACTTTCAATGCACCTTCCAATTGGATTTTACTGTGTGAACTGACAAAATCCAGTTGGAAAGTGCATTGAAAGTGGATTATTTAGTGTGTGTGAGATCACAGCCTCAGAATGGTGCACCCCACAGAATGTGAGCTATTGTGTCCCTTGGGACTTGCCACCACTTATTCCCTAACTTTCCCATGTTGGACTTACTCTGACTCTTCTGTAGAGACGGGCAAGAACGTGCTCACATACTACAATTTGTGATTAATTTCGGCTGGTTCACGGTTCACAAAGTGAAGTCTTGTGGCAGGTCAACTGGCACGAACGTTCCACAAACTTTCAAGTTGTATGTGAAGGTTTGCACTGGTTCATGAACAGATGCATTTCCAGACAGACTCTGCTCAATCTAAATGTTTACCAAATGTCAAAGTTGGGGGGGGGGACAACTTGGAAGACATGTAGAGAAGCATCCAGGAGAGGTCCCCTGTGACTTTGATTGCTCTAGCTTGCACAGGATCTGTTCTATACACTCCTGAACCTGCACCTTTCAAAATTACTGCCTGCCACTCCAGTTACGCTGAGAGAGCCACTCTGGACTACCTCGCTGGTATCCTGGTATCGCCATTCTCCAGGAGAGCCTATGCAGTTGGATCAGGCCAGACTAAAACCTAAATGAAGGGACTTGAGAAATCCTGGCTCACGTTTTCTGTAGAAACATCCCAATGCTTCATTTCATCTGCAGCCCTACAAGTATATTCCAGATTCCAAAAGAGTGCATTGGCTCTCTCGTTCAATAACCTGGGGATGTGTGTCACCTTGAAGTTGAACTGGGAGAAGAATAAATACCATTAGATCTAGCATTCGTCTGTCCAGACTTCAGTGGGGTATCTTTCTAGGTAATGACACCATATCTCAAGGGCTAGAAGGGCACATTGGTGTATTCTGCAGGGTTGAGTTTCCAACAATGGTAGGCCCAGGTCTTTGGTGGGGCTTGGAGGGATCTGTGCTGCTGCAGTGTTGCTGTTCCAACCACAACACTGAAGGCATCTGTGACGGAACAGGCCTGCTCTGACTTGTAGACCCTGTTTTGCCAGCCCCCTCCTTGGATTGCGCCAATTCCTGGAGGGTGCTATTCAGTTCCTTCCACTAGGGTTCACTGCCACCACTGTCCAGTTGGGGGTCTTCCTGCCAGGAGGGCTAAGTTTATATCTAATTATCATACATTGCAAGAAAATAGGCTTCAGTTTACTGAGTGAACTTCAATGATAAGATAACGTGAAGAGAAAAAAATTAAATATATTTTTGGAAGGGAGGCTCTCCCTCAATGGAAGTCTTCAGTCAGAGGCTGGATTGTTGTCTATGGGGGAAGAATTGAGCAGCAGGTTGATTTAGGTCACCTATACACAGGACTGTAAGAGCTGCGATGGCTCAAGTGGTTAAGACGCTGAACTGCAGATCGGTAGGTCGGTAGTTCAGCAGTTCAAGACCCAAGTGCCGCATGATGGAATGAGCTCCTGTCTCTGGCCCCAGCTCCTGCCAACCTAGCAGTTTGAAAGCAAGAAATTGTGAGTAGATAAATAGGTACCACTTCGGTGAGAAGGTAACAGCATTCCATGTGCCTCATCTAGTCATGCCGGCCACATGACCATGGAGAAGTCTTTGGACAGCGCTGGCTCTTCAGCTTAGGAACGGAGATGAGCACCGCATCCCTAGAGTCGGATTTGGCTGGCTTTTGAGCAAGGGAAACCTTATCTTTACCTTTATCTATACACAGGCCTGCAGCCAGTGGTGGGGTGCTGACGGTGGTGCCCCCAACTGAATTAGCGATGCCCGTATCAATTTGCATACTCCCCAACCCCCCCCCCCCAAGCAAGCCAGAAGTTCAATAGGCACCAACAGGCCTTCTCGGGCAGCTGCGTGGGGAATGCCTTCCTGGGTTCACCAGCCTGGCCCGGCCTTCCCCTCCCCTCACCTGTGGGAGGCAGCATGACTAGCCTTGGCTTTCCAAAGTGGCACCAGCCTTGACACATAGAAGGAGGTGTGCTCGCTGTACCAACCGCCCAATGCTAGCAGGGTAGAAAGTTCCAAGTGACAAAGTAAGATTTATGCCCCTCTGAAATTTGAGATGCCCATTATGGTAGGCCAAATGGCCCCATATCTATCTGGTATACAAGCACCTCAACAGCGTAGATCCTTCTCTCTCTCTTTTTTTCATAGTATGTTTATTGGGTTTTCAAAATAATACACCTCTATAACCTACAAATTTACACAAAGACACCATCCATAATACCTAACCTAAAAACCAAAAAAAAAGAAGATTTTTAACAGCAATCCAGTAAAGCAAAAAGATTACATTTTTCTTATATCCAGCCCACAAAACAACTCCAATTCAAGTACAAACAACGACTGGAGATGTTTTTCAAAATATAACTACCTCGTTTGTTAAACAATGATCTTATACATGTTATTTTTAAAATTAGTTTAACAAATTGGCATTCAACATCAACTTTATCCTCTCAAGGCAAGTACTAATTTTTTTTACTTACTCCATTAGCCTTTAAATTTCTTGTTTTTAATATACATATAAGTTATAGATTTTATGCATTTTTAGGTTTTTTTCTTATTAATTTTTTCATTGTCAGCCTCAATAGCATTCAAGTTAATTAAGCACCCCTACTATAACCACCACTTTCTAGTTGAAACCTACCCACACTTAACACTATGAACTTTAAATTAATCATAAATTATACCAATCCTTACAGTGCCATTTCATTCCAGCTAATCCTAAAAGCATCCCTATTATAACCAACACCTGCTAATTAGATTTTACACCCATTCAACATTATAGACTTTAAACTGATCTTAAGTTATAACAATCTTTTCAGGGTCAATTCATTCCAACAAAACCTATCGCACAGAGAGAAACATTTCATCCCTTCCATATATCTTAATTTTTTGCCTGTAAATCTGCAGTTTAAAACCTACACACACTTAGCACTATAAACTTTAAATTAGTCATAAATTATACCACCTTACAGTGCCATTTCATTCCAGCTGTTCCTAAAACAACCCTATTATAACCACCACTGCTGACTAAATCTTACACATATTCAGCATTAAAAACTTTAAACTGATCTTAAATCATAACGATCTTTTCCGGGTCAATTCATTCCAACAAAACCTATCACACATTGAGAAACATTTCATCCCTTCCATATATCTAGATTTTTCTCCTGTAAATCTTCAGTTTGTTTTTTTGTAGCAGCATGTCTATATGTCTTTTTTTCTTTGAAGGTATGGCAATTTATCTCCAAATTTCCCCTTTGATCTCTCAACCAATCATGTTCATATATTATACTGTCCTCTTTGTATTTGTACGCAAGTTGTTTTTTTTCTTTTCCTTCTACAGTTATCTTTTCTTTTGGAGGGTATTCTTTGCACCTTCCTTTTTGATGTCTCTATCTTTAAATAAGTCATTTTCTTTCCCAAAATTAGGGTTTGTGAGGTTAAAGTTTCAACACCTGCTTATTCATGCTGATATTACGGGTTCTCCACAACATTCTGGATACATTGTCCTATCTTTTCTTTATTTTCTGTTTCCAATTGAGGGTTATGCACTTTTTGTAATAGATTTACACATGCCTCCTTGATACCCTTCTTTATTTCTTCTCTCAGGATTTTCAAAAATTGTTCAACAGAGATCTCTCCCACCAGTGTATTTTCATCAAGTACTTCCTCTTCCTCCTCTCTTGTTGTGGGTGCCATTTTTTTCTAAGTTCAGGTTACTTTATTTAAATTCTAATAATCATTCCATTAAATAATCCTAATTCCCAGACGCTAGCTGATGTATTATGGTCACAAGAAAAGATGTCTAGAGAAAAAACACAAAACTTAGGGGTGATACTCCCATCTATCCAAACATGGAAAAGGCACACAAAGACAATGTTACCTAAAATCTCACATTCCTCATTTTTACACCAGCAGTGGTTTAATTTAGGCACAGATCAAACAACTAAAGAAAAATGGAGTCAAAAAATGTTATCCCGTATTACGGATGTTATTACAAAAACGGGCACCATTACCAAATCTGAACTAGAAAATAAATTGGAACTGGAACTACCTTGGTTTTTCTATTTCCAGCTAGGACATTTTTTGAATGACATCAAAGCCATAGAAATAATCACACAACCACTGACGCCAGTTGAACAACTGCTATGAGATCCAGATACGCATAATCTATATATCTAACAGTGAAGGTGCCCCCGTGCGTGCAGATACCTAAATCGGGGGCGGTCCCCAGGTGTGCACAAAAATCTGAAAAGTTGGAAAAAATATCAGGGGGATACTTAAATCCCCCCCAAAGTAAAAGAGCGTCCTCTGCGCATGTGCAGGGAATGCTCTTGGAACGGCTTCGGCAGTGGCAACAGGAGGGGAGGGGGTGGGGGGAAGGCTTGGCTGGCTGGTGGCTGTAAGCTGCAAATCCCTTGCCGCCACCGCCGCCGCCCAGGGGGGAAGGAGAAAGTTTGGCGAGCGGAGCTCCGGCCTCGCTGCCACTGCTGGGGGGCTGAGGGGGGGAGAAGGCTTGGCGGCTGATGAAGCCTCGTTGCCGCTGCCAGGGGAAGAGGGAGGGAGAAAGTTCAGCGGGCTGACAAGGCCTTGCCGCTGCCACTTGAAAGGGGAAGGTCGAAGGCTTGCCGAACTGGAGGTTTTGTGGGCTTGGCAGCTGGGATCCACACGGGCCTTGCCGTCAGGGCCAGGCAGGGGCGGGGAAGTAAGTAAGTAAGCAAGCAAGGGGAGGGAGGGAGGGGGGGAGGAGAAAGGTTGCCGGGCTGGCCTCACCATTACCACTGGGAGTAGAGGGAGGGAGAAGGCTGGGCTCACCTGATGGGTGGGTTCTCTCTCCTGCCTTCGGACCGCCTCCCATTCAGCAGAGCCTCACTTAGGCCGCATCTCTGTCTCTTTAAATCACATTTCTTTTGTTCCTCCCCTCCCTCCCTCCCTCCGATGCCCGGTTGAATGGTTCCATCTACCTGTCCCCCTCCCCCACGGCGCTGCGAATTCAGCCGGGCCCAGAGCGGGATGAACCAAGTGAGGAAAGGGATGGAGAGGATGGGGAAGGATGAAAAGCTGGGAGAGACAGGCGGCCAAAGAACACTTTGCACGCACCCCTGGGCCCCCCAAAACTCTGGCCTGATTGCTCGTGGGACGAGCGACGTCCCGCCCCCCTGGTGCATCGCCTTCAGAGTGTCCCGGTCCTGTCGGCCCAGGCCTCTCCCAGGAACCCCCACCCTTCAGCCATGCCGCACATCACCCACTCACCCCATCCAGGAGCTCCACGTCAGAGGCCGAAGCGGCGGCAGAGCAAGGAGGGGACGGGGGACTGCAAGTGGCGGCGAAGCAAGGGGGAGGCGGGCGAGTGTGAGAGGGGTGCCGGGCTACAGTTCAACCCCTCAGTTGTCGGGCACGTCCCCGGCTTCTCCCCAGCATCAGACGGGGATGAAGAGCCCTGCCCCGGGCTGGGCGTCTAAGCCTTTATATGGGGGCAGGACCATGGTGATGGACACCCCTGGTGTCCAATGGGGAGGCAAGTATAAAAGGGGGAACGAGGAAGGAGGCCGGGGAGGAAGATCTGCCGAGTCGGGACGGGAGTGCATGCAGGACCGAGGACGGAGAGAGAGACGACCCAGCGAACGCCTCCCTAGGACTAGAGCAGGAGGAGTTGAAGGGCTGACTACGGTGACGGAACCCAGCAGCCCACTCCATTTCTGAGGCCTCCGTTCCCCTGCAAGGTCGGGGTAATCTCTGTGAAACGGCGACTGGCAGTGAGGAAGACCTGCCCGTCCGAGCCAGGGCGCCACAGGAGTTAGGTTGGGGACCGGGTTAGTCTGTGTAGTCTCCCCAATTGGTTGACAAAGGAAGTTTGGGAGACACCAAAAAGAAAGAGAGAAAGAGAGAGAAGTGCTGGGAGGAAAAGGAAAGAGCACGTGCTGCTGCTGGAGCTCTATGATTGATGGATTCTCGGTTCGCAGGAGCGGAGGAAGATGCGGATTGGCTGGGACGGATGTCTTAGAGTTAAGGACCGGCCCTTTCAGGACGCGAGTCCAGGCAGAGGCTGAACTGCTGTCATATCCACTTAGTTTTTGCAGCTTCTCTGTTGCTCCAGTGATTTCTCACCGTCACCACTGGGGGTAGAGGGAGGGAGAAGGATGGGCTCACCTGATGCCGCTTCTGCAGGCTGGGAGCTGTAGGAAATACTCCCCCCCGCGAGTATCGCGGGTCCCGCCTCTTGTAAAGGTCTAATTTCAAAATTCTACTCAATATTGATTCATCAATTTAGTGTTGGATCATTGTCCTATCAAAAATCATGGCAAAAAGATTGTAGGGTATCGCTTTCTGAGGAAACATGGGAAAGGTTTTGGAACTCCAACAGCTTTAAAACCAAATCTATATTGGTACAATTCCAAAATCTAAAGATTATGACACGTTGTTATGCAACACCCCCCAAAAATTCTTACATATCACCTACTAAATCATCTCAATGCTGGAAAAAGTGTTCCCAGGTGGGAGATTTCTCCCATTGTTGGTGGAAGTGTGGAGCCATTAGGTACTATAGCTATTATGAATATTGAAAATCTTCATTGATATCTTTGAAACGTCACCAGAGGAAATGAATTATTGAGAGAGAGTGTTTGTCTCACATCTTTGTTCGGAAGAAGATCAATCTTCGAAACGGCAAGACATACCGGAGAGCACCGTCATTTTTCTATGATTCTTTATATTATTGTTCACTTTTTGTATAATTTGATTCTTAAAGAAATTTATTAAACATCACACTTTCACAGTTCTTTTTGGTTTTCGTATTGCTGTAAATCCTTGCCAGAGTATAAAAGTCAAGGTTTTCCTGGGAGCAAAATCAGGTAACAATGACCACATAATTTACTCCCACTCACTCTCCGGCCTTTCTTCTTCTCTGTTTTGGAAAGAAAGTTTCTGGGGTCTTTCACTAGCCATTTTCTCGTTATAAAGCTTAGAACTATATGTACTCACAGTTCTTTTTAAAAGTTGCTTCTTCTGTGGTGCTGTGTTGCTGTATCTTTTAATCCAAAAAAGTGATTTAAAATGGGAATTTTTAAAACTCCAAGCATGGTTAAAATGGATGGCTGTGGCTACATAGAACATGACATCCATACTCTATCCCACAAGCCGCTCCCACTTCAGGGCAATAATGGACATTCCCCTGCATTTGCCAGCTGTGGAAGGGGCAAAAACAAAGCCCCCTGCTCCAGACCTCTCTCCGGGAGTACTGGCGGAGATCTCCCGGCGACCGGGAGGCTCCAAAAGGAGTGGAAAGGGGTCAGGCGGCTCAGAGCAATCTGACAAACTGCCTGTCGCTGCGCCGTACCGGAAGTCCTCTTCCGCGTAGAGCCTTTATTCTAGCAAGATTCAATGTAATACCATCAGCAATCTTGCATGGGAGATATAATAACATGATATGTGCGGATAGACTTTGCCATCGCAATTCCGGATGCATTGAAACTGTTTCGTATATTTGTCTGCATTGCCAATTTTATGTGGTTTTACGTGCTAAATATTTAAATCCTACCTTAGCCAACATGACGAACCTTCCTGATGCTTTAAAAGTGCACTGTCTTCTAAATGATTCTGTTCCAGAAATATCAATGTAGCCATGTTTTTACAATCAGCGATAAAGCCACGTCAAAAAAACTTCCAATGAGTAATTGTTTTATGCAACACTATGCAATATTATGCAGTCGGCAAAATGCTCAGCTTTTTATGTATGACTCTATATGGTTTTAAATGTATATCTCTTCTTATAGAAATCCTTTTTAAGGTATTTTATGCCAATAAAGGTCAACTGAACAGAACTGAACAGACAAAGTAAGATGCAAAGGTATCCGAAAGCTCATACCCCCAAAAAAATTTTGTTGGCTTGAGTCTACCTGTTCAAAGCTTTCTGGGGACCACTTCCGGATTAAAAAATTATGCAAAGTGAAATGATGTTGAGCTCTCCCTTCTGTTCTAGATTACACCTTCAGTGTCACAGTTGCTGTGGATCTCAAACACTTGGCCCCAGCAGAAGAGCATAGGACTGCTGGGGATGAGCATTTGGCCCCAGCAGAAGACCTAAGTACTGCTGGGGATGCGCTTCTGGCTCCTGACAACCCTGCAGCTGAAGCCATGAAAACTGCTCCAGCATCAGCTGAAGCAGACTCATGCCAGAGCAACACGCCCCCTGACTCTCCCCCACCAGTATTCCGTCTGCGGGAAAAATGCCGACGGGACATGGCATCCCGGCGACAGGATGCGCATGTGTGCGGTAGGTGCTCTTTTAGCCCTGAGTACTAGCGAGAGTTGGGACACAATCAGGGCACGCTAATGGCCAACAGCCTGACGGGCTATTTAGCTCTCGCACTCATGCCAGCTAGTTGTGCTAGCAACTAGTCATTTTGGACGAAGGTCTGCATCTCACCACCCGTGTCCCAGTTCCTGCTCCTTGTCTTGACTTCCTGGCTCCTGACCTCGGTTCATATGGCTTCGCTCCTGACCTATACCTCGGACCTCTGACTCGCTGCCTTCTGACTTCTTTGGACTCTGGCTTTAATGACTACTCTAATGGTTGGTGATTTGGACTTGGTCTCTCGGTATTGCTGCTTGCCCGGTTTTGACTTTGGACTGCCTTTGGACTCTCTTACTCTTGCCTGGCCCAGTGCCCCGTTCGTGACATTCAGCAGTTGTATGGTATGAAATCAAAAACAGAAGGATAAGGGACGTTTCTTCCTGTGCTCAGACACAGGATGTGGTTCCCCCCCCCCGCCAGTGTGGTGTCAGAGTAGGATCTAGGAGACCCAAGTTCAAGTCCCCACGTTGTCATGGAAGTGTGCTCCTAGAACTGGGTTGGAAAATACCTGGAGACTTTGGGGGTGGATCCAGGAGAGGGTGAGATTGGGGGAGGAGAGGGGCCTCAGCATGTTGCAATGCCGCAGAGCCCACCTACCCGAGCAGCCATTTTCTCCAGGGGAGCTGATCTCTGTTGGATGGAGGTCAGTTGCAAAAGCGGGAGGTCCCCAGGCCTCACCTGGAGGCTGGCAACCCTAACCAGTGTCTTTTGGCCATGGTCAAATGGCTCAGGGAGAGCAATTACACATGATATCCTGACAAGATGGTGGTCATGTTGGTTGGGCATGCTGAGATCTTGAAGGACATGACGCAGGCCAGCTGATACTTGTTAACTCGGTTAAGCGCCTAGGGGTTAAAAGGGATCCTCCATGATTGCTGGAGAAACAAGTTGTAAAGTACTGGGTGGCACCTGTCAATGGTCTGAGGACATAACACAAGTTAATGGAGCGGTGGGAAAATACATTCTTCCACCTTCATTTAGCCCAGAAGATAGCCATCCATTGACCTAGCATCATGGATTCATGTGGTTACCTTAAGGCCAGACTATTGTCATACACGCTATGATATCTGCTTTACATATAAACAGGGGTCTTTTCGTAGAAAAAGAGGTGCAGGAGCTCATTAGCATAACTCATTAGCATGTGCCACACCCCCTGACAGCACCGGAAGTGTGTCAGAAGGCAACACCCACCACTCAGGCTCCACTGGACTGTTTTAGATTGCTATCTATCGGGGGGGGGGAACGTGCAGATCTGTCCTCGCAGAGGAGGGACACCTTGCACCTGAATAAAAAGCTGGTCTTAAAGATGCCACTGAACTGCTTTGGATTGGTAGACATGGCGGCGGGGGGGGGGGGGGGCAAGGCGAGGCTCTGC
>NW_015160848.1:772862-779033 GCF_001447785.1 Gekko japonicus | reverse complement strand
ATTGCGCCGGGCCGGTGTTGGGTGGGAGGGATGGGGGGGGGGGGAGAAGATGCAGATTCTCTCTCACGGAGGAGGGACAGCTTGCATCTGACTAAAAAACTGGTCTTAAAGATGCCACTGAACTGCTTTGTATTGGTAGACATGGTGGGTAGACACTTCTGTCAAAATCCCTGGTTGTGCTTGCAGGGAGCAGCCTCTTAACCGGGCAGATGTGGATTAGTGGCTGCAGCCCCACAGAGAGGGGGTTGGGGAGGGCTGTGGAGGGCTTTGTAGAGCTCCGCACAGCAGTACAAGCCTGCAGAGATTGGGTTGGGGAAGGCTGGGGAGGGCTCCACAGGGCCTCACAGGTGTGCAGAGAGGAAGTTGGGGAAGGCTGGGGAGGGGTCCGCAGGGTCCCGTGCAACAGCGTGGGCCTGCAGAGAGGGGGTTGGGGAGGGCTGGGGAGGGCTCTGGAGGTCCCCGCGCTGCAGAAAGGAAGTTGAAGACTGGGGAAGGGTCTGCAAGGCCCCACGTGGCCCCACGGGCCCGCAGAGAGGGGGTTGGGGAGGGCTGGGGAGGGCTTTATAGGGGCCTGTGCAGTAGCGTGGGCCTGTAGAGAGGAAGTTGGGGGAGGTTGGGGAGGGGTTCGCAGGGTCCCGCATGATAGCGCGGGCCTGCAGAGAGGGGGTTGGGGAGGGTTTTGGAGGGCCCTGCTGGGGAAGGCCGGGGAGGGCTCTGTAGGGCCCCGCACGGTAGCACGGGCCTGCAGAGAGGGGTGGGGAAGGCCGGGGAGGGCTCTGTAGGGCCCCGCACGGTAGCACGGGCCTGCAGAGAGGGGTGGGGAAGGCCGGGGAGGGCTCTGTAGGGCCCCGCACGGTAGCGCTGGCCTGCAGAGAGGGAGTTGGGGAGGGCTGGGAAAGAGATGCAGAATTTACCTTCCTTCCTTCTCTCTCCTCTCGGCCCGACTGAGGGGCCCCCTCACCTCCTCTCTCCTGGAGCATCGTTCCGGTGAGCTCTGGCCCCAACCGAGGCCTGCATATAAATAAAGAAACTCTGGTTGGTACAGAATAACAGAGGATGTTATGATGGCCACAATAATAAACAGATTTAAAAGGAGATTAGCCATGGTGACAGAGAGAAACCTCCATGTTAAGAGGTACTAAACCCCTCACTACAAAAGCCGGAGCCAGGAAGCAACATCAGACGAAGACATCAGCCTCTATGCCCTCTTGTTAGACCTCCAGTTGGCCATGGTGTGAGACAGGATGCTGAAGTAGACAGACCACTGATCTGATCCAGCAGGACTATTTTTATGTACTTGTGATGTTTCCCCTGCTTTTACTGCATTGTCCTTTGCCTTATCTTTATTTTTAATTATTTTAATCACATTGTATGCAGTATACTTTGCCTTGGACAATTCGTTGTTCACACTTTCTTTTGATGTTATCATCCTATTCCTATTGGATTCTTCACTGGACTTTTTTATTCTGTATATTGCTTTTATTTAGAGCCATGTCTTGAATACTATCCTATCAAAAACACATGAACATAATCAGTCCATTAAGTTCAGTATTTTCTACTTTGAAAAACATTCTGTAGTTTTTTGTCCATCTCAGCTACTTAGAATCATAGACTCGTAGAGTTGGAAGGGACCTCCTGGGTCATCAAGTCCAACCCCCTGCACAATGCAGAAAATTCACAAATACCTCCCCCACACCCACAGTAGTGCCTGTTCCATGCCCAGAAGATGACCCCCCCCCCCAAAAAAAACACCCTCTCCAGGATCCCTGGCCATACTGGCCTGGAAAAAAAATGCTTCATGACTCCAAAATGGCGATCAGCATTTCCCTGGGCGTGTAAGAAAGGGCCACTTTTTGATACTTAAAATGGAAGATACCAGGGCTTCAGCCTGGGACCTTCTGCATGCCAACAGGTTATTTTCCACTAAACTGTGGCCCTGTACACTCAGCCATATTCTAATCCATCCAGCAATACCTCTGGGGTCCAACCAAATGGAAGGTTAGCTCACAAGGGATTTAAGATGAAGGTAAATGTCATCCTCATCTAAATTAATGGAACAGACGGATTCTTAACCAATTTTGAAGAAAGCATAGAACATACTGGTAAGGCCTATAATCTTCTAAAATGAAAGAGGTTTGCAGGTTGTAATATGCATTTTATAAAACAGGAGAACAATGGATAGACATGCATGACTAAAGTTAATAAAGAAATCACTTTGACTTGAGGCACGGACAGGAAATTCGATATTGCAGGAATGAATCATGTCTCCTTAATCCCTTGACAAACTATATAAAAGAACTCACAAGATCAGACTCCTCCAACAGCTTCTTCACAACTTCTGGACCTTCGCAAGCTTGGTGAGTCCCTATTCAATTCAAGTGCTCCTTAGATATACAATGACGTGTTCGTTTTGCTAGCCTAACATCCATTTTGGTGGTGTACGAAACAATATGCAATTTATAGCCATGAATAATCTGTACCATAAATGCAGACTTTCGTATAGTGGTGTGGAAACACTATAATGATGCCCCTTGAAGATGCACAATAATTTAAGATAAACAGAACCTGGGAGAGATGTCAGATAACCAACTCACGACCAAGGACAAGAAATTATGGACAAATGTATGATCATTAATTAATTACAGAAGACTGAGTGGACAGCAAATCCACAGGAAAGAATATAGATCCATAGAATCACAAAATCACAGAGTTGGAAGGGGTCCTACAGGCCATCTAGTTCAACTTACTGCTCAATGCAGGATCAGCCTAGAGCATCCCTGACAAGTGTTTGTCCAGACAATACTTAAAGACTGCCAAGGAGGGGGAGCTCACCACCTCCCAAGACAGCTGATTCATTTCCAATATTGCAAAACTCCTACAGCTGATTCGTTTCTACTATTGCACAACTCCTACTGTAAAGAAGTTTTACCTAAGATCCAGCCGGTACCTTCCCGCCCTTAATTTAAACCCATTCTTGCGAGTCCTCTCCTCTGCTGCCAACAGGAACAACTCCCTGCCATCCTCTGACAGCCCTTCCAGTCCTTCAAGAGAGCAATCGTGTTCCCCCTCAACCCCCTCTTCTCCAGACTAAACATCCCCAAGTCCCTCAGTCTTTCCTCATAGGGTTTCTTGGTCTCCAGGCAACCAATCATCCTCATTGAACCATAGAATCATAGAACGTTAGAGTTGGAAGGGACCTTGCAAGATCTATTCCAACCCCCTGCACTCTGCAGGAGAATAGCCGAAAGATAGCCCTACAACATACCCAAAAGATGGTCGTCCAGCCTCCGCTTGAAAACGTCTAGTGAATAATCCATGAATAATCTGCACCATAAATGCAGACTTGCTGTCCTTTACACCCACTCCATTCTGTATATAGCAATATAGCAAACGAACCTTCATGAATACAAAAATGCATGAGGTTTCCTGATTGATCTTAAGCTCACCTGCTTAAACTCTCATTCCAGACTCATCTCTGTTGACGCAAGATGTCCTGCAGTTACATCCCAAGTTGTGCCCCATCCTGCGCTGTCCCTTCCTGCCTCCCATCTTGCAGCTCCCCATGTGGCTACCCAGTCAGCGGTCTGGGCTCCCTGGGTTCATGCGGCGGGTTCTACGGTGGTGCAACGTCAGCCAGTAGCCTCGGCCTCGCCAGCGGGGCCAATTTCGGATGTGTCAACCAACTGCCACCCTCAGAAATGATGATACAACCAGCTCCTTGTTGTGTTATAATTCCAGGGCCAATCCTCTCTTCCTCTTGTGAGCCTGTTCGTGTGGGGGGATACACCGCCTGTGGTGGGGGGAGCTCTCTAGGTTCTGGGCGCTTGAGCGGAAGCCTCTGCGGTTACCCCTGTTGAACTGGGAGGACACTTTCACGGGCATGGGGATGAAATGGTAGTAGAAAAGCAGGATACGGATTCACAGCTGATGATTGAATTGACATGGGTGTCTGAAATAACACTCATGCCCAAATCTGACACAAATCTCATGTTTACTTACTGTAAGTTTCACAACTGATGGTCACTTTGCCTTGACTGTTGGAGGTGTGGAGCCTCTCAAATCCAGATCAGACCTGACTAGATTCATAGCTGCTGAATACTTCTGACACTGGTCCTTATGCCTACCAGCTCTCCGTGGCGGCTGTGTCATTCCCTTGCCCTTGTTAGGTATGGACTTTTGCTTCATTTCGACAAGGGCAACTGACGTTTCAATTGGAATCCCAGGCACCGTAGACATTTGGATGGCTTGCATGGATTTTCTCTTTATGCCCTTGTGAAAACAATGCTTAAGATGCTTAAATAACTCTCTGTTTATTCGTCTGGGGCTCTTTAACTCATCTTCAATGGATGTGTGTGGGAAATGTATTACTTCTGTCATGTTGTTGCCATCTTTGAAGCTATTTGCCATGGGAATGTTTTCATACAGTCTTCATTAAAGTTTGCCTTTCTGCATCACAATATTGACTGTGGTTTCCCTTGCTTTCTATATTATGATGATTTGTTGGTGTGTTTTTTTTTTTAATTTCCTTCTTCGGAAAACAAGGGGGAAAAGAACAAGAGAGAAAAAAAATCCTTTAAAGCATGTGTGTCAAACATGCGGCCAGGGGGGCGGATGAGGCCCCCAGAGGGCTTCCATCAGGCCTGCAGTGGAACTGCCCATCTCCTTCTTCCAGTTCTGCTGCTGCTGCTGCATCGTAGCTTGATTTGCCAGACTCTCTCACTCGCTCAGCCATTTCATGTTTTAACCTGGGTCCTAGACTCAGAACTCTGCATGAGATTTCTGTGGTGAATGTCAATAAAACAAAAGTAAGTTTGCAGCTTACAGAGCTAATGTTTTAAGCATGCTTTTATTTTAAGTAAAAAAAACCCTTTGTGTTTGTGTCCTTTATAAAGTTTATATCTCTGCGACCTGGCATTACATTTTATAACACACATGGCCCCGCCCGACAAGGTCTCATTTATGTCAGATCCTGCCCTCATAACAAATGAGTTCGACACCCCTGCTTTAAATCAGTTTTCAGAAGCCTTGAGCATTCAGGGACAGACATATCTGTGGGACCATCTCCTCCGGTATGTCCCCGGGATAGTGTTACACTCCTTGGACAGCAATCTGCTGGTGATCCCTGATGCTAAATATATCCGTCTGTCCTTGACCAGGGCAAGGGTTTTTTTCGGCCCTGCCCCCAACTTGGCAGAACCTTCTGCCAAACAACATCCAGGCCCTGTGGGCCTTTATACAATTCTTTAGGGCCTGTAAGGCAAAGATATTCTACCAGACCTTTGGTTGTGGACAGTGACAGCTGCCATCTTGGCTGGCACCCTCCTCTTACTCTTTCTACTCTTTCCAAAAGATTATTTTATTCCTCCTCCTCCTACCCACAAGGTGGCCACAGTCCGGAATTGGGAAGGTATTGTGTAGTGGGAGCCGCATGGATCGACGACAGACAATGACGTGGTGCATAGCACGCTTTATTAGGCACACAACAAGACAAAGACAAACGGCCGGCAGGCCAACTATATACACACCTGGGGACCACCCCTTGGTCACCATAGGTGGGTTTGAATCTCCCGCCATGGCTCCCATTGGTTCCCCGGTGGAGGGACTAGGATCCTAGTCCCCATTGTCTTCCCAGTCTGAAGCTCGGGTATGTGCGCTGACCTCCGGTGGCGGTCAGTGGACACAACACCCCTCCCCCCATAGTCCAGAACCACCCCTTGGTGGTATAGTCTTTCAGGTACGCTGGGGGCTGTCGTACCCTTGCCGATCATCTGGGGCCCTGTGCTGGGGCCACCTGGGTTCCGCCCTCCGGTGCGGAAGCCGGCGGTGGAGCTGGGGCCTCGGTGGTCTCCAGCTCGGGTTCTGGGGACCCTGCCTCTGCTGTCGGGGGCTGGCTGGCCCGCAGTGGGTCCTCCGGTGCGGGCATGGTTACGTCTGGGGCCTCGAAGGGGTCCTCGTCTGCCGCTGCCTGCTGCCTTGGTACTTCCGCCGTCTCGCATTCGGGGAGCAACCGCCGCCTAAGCTGGTCGATGTGCCACCGGAGGACCTGACCGCATTCCGTGGACACCTCGTACATGACGGTGCCCGTCGCCCGGATGATGCGGCCCGCGAGCCACCTCGGCCCCCTTCCGAAATTCTCGCCAAACACCGGTTCCTCGGGGAAGAACCCTCGAG
>NW_015160848.1:772569-772746 GCF_001447785.1 Gekko japonicus | reverse complement strand
TTAGGCGTCGTCCGCTGCGCTAGGAGAAACCTGGCGATGCGGGCTTCCCAGATTCCCAGGAGGAGGGTGGCGCCCCTGGCGGGCTAGGACGCACGCTTGGCAGGCCTGGCACCGCTTTACCCATGCTTCTACCTCCGCGTCGATGCCGGGCCACCAGACGTAACTCCTGGCCAGTCC
>NW_015160848.1:769726-769919 GCF_001447785.1 Gekko japonicus | reverse complement strand
CGGTTACGGTGACCTTCTCCCTCTCCATCAGCTTCCGTCGGAGCTTCTCCTCTCGCAAACCCACAATGAAATGGTCCTGGAGGGCGTCTTCTAGGTGTTCTCCGAAGTTGCAGTCGGATGCGAGCTGGCGCAACTCCGCGAGGAACTCCCCGGCGGTCTCTCTGGCCAGCTGATTGCGGGTGTAGAATGTTAC
>NW_015160848.1:754402-769700 GCF_001447785.1 Gekko japonicus | reverse complement strand
TGGTGCGAAGTGGCCTTGCACCGCTTTGACGATCTGCTCGAAGGTGCAGTCGCCAAGGTTGGTGGGGGAGAGTAGCCTTCTGGCCAGGGACACCACCGCGGTGCCGCAGGAGGCCAGGAGGAAACCCCGCTTCTTGCCTTCGTCGGTGATGTCGAAGAATTCAAGCGCGGACTTGGCGCCCTGGACCCAGGAGGCCCAGTCTTGCGGGCGGGCTGTGTCGAAGGGCGGTAGCAGCCCTAGCCCGGGAGCGGTAGCCATTGTGTGCGTCGGAGGGGGTGCGGGAGGAGCGGTCGAGTTGTTCGATGGTTCGCTCATCGGATCGGCTGCTTCGCGTCCTCCTGGTTCCTCGCGACGGCCCGGCTCAGATGCGGCTAGATCCCATCCTCGTCGCCACTATTGTGTAGTGGGAGCCGCATGGATCGACGACAGACAACGACGTGGTGCATAGCACGCTTTATTAGGCACACAACAAGACATGCAGACAAACGGCCGGCACGCCAACTATATACACACCTGGGGACCACCCCTTGGTCACCATAGGTGGGTTTGAATCTCCTGCCATGGCTCCCATTGGTTCCCCGGTGTCTTCCCAGACTGAAGCTCGGGTATGTGCGCTGACCTCCGGTGGCGGTCAGTGGACACAACAGAAGGAATTGTAATTCTGCCACTTGATCTTTTTAGATGGCTGGATCAGCGTTATTCATGTACTTATCTTATGATTTTAATGTGTTTACTATCTGTTGTATATTGCCCAGAGCCCTGCAGTAGTGGGGAATGGGCGATGGACAGGCAGAAGCACCTGGGATCCATTCCTTTCCCCCCTCCCTCCCTTCACCTCACCTCCAAGTGGAACAAAGGGAAAGGGGGGAGGGAACCCAGGAGAAGCTTCTACCTGACAATGGGGCCAGTGCTGGCCCCACTGCCGGGCAGAAATGTCTGGCAGCAGTGTGCCGCCTCTGCAGAATGATTCCAAAGACTGCAGAATGATTCCCCCGCCTGGAGTCACGCCACAGCAATTTGCCTTTCCTTCAATGATGGGAGCATGTCCCCCCATTGCAACTGGGGGTGTGGCGAAATGGGGACCCGCCCTCAGCCCTGGGAGACTGAGCAGCTGTTCTGTGGCTCACAAGAGATTGGATTTATACCCAGCCCTTGACTACCCAAAGGTGTCTCAGAGCGGCTTACAAACTCCTTTCCCTTCCCCTCCCCACAACAGACACCCTGTGAGGTCGGTGGGGCTGAGAGAGCTCTTTTGAGGACTGCCCTTTTTCAAGAACAGCTCTTATCAGAACTGACTGTTCCCTGGAAGGCCAGATAATGAAACTGAAGCTCAAATACTTTGGCCACCCAATGAGAAGGGAGCCCTCGTTGGAGAAGACACTGATGCTGGGAAAGACTGAAGGTCAAAGAAGGGGACGGCAAAGGATGAGAGGGTTAGACAGTGTCATCGATGCAATGAACATGAAATTGATCCAACTTCAGAGGACGGCGGAAGACAGGAGGGCCAGGCGTGATCTGGTCCACAGGGTCGTGAAGAGTCGGACTCGACTGTGCGACTGAACAACAACAACAACAAAGGAAATCAACCCATGGAAGGCCAGATACTGAAGCTAAAGCTCAAATACTTTGGCCACCCAATGAGAAGGGAGCACTCACTGGAGAAGACCCCGATGCTGGGGAAGATTGAAGGTAAAAGAAGAAGAAGAAGAGACTGGATTTATACCCCGCCCTTCACTACCCAAAGGTGTCTCAGCGCGGCTTACAAACTCCTTTCCCTTCCCCACAACAGTCACCCTGGGAGGTAGGTGGGGCTGAGAGAGCTCTTGACACAAACTGCTCTTTTTCAAGGACAGCTCTTATCGGAACTACGGCTTGCCCAAGGTCATTCAGACAGGTGCATGTGGAGGAGTGGGGAATCAAACCCGGTTCTCCCAGATTAGAGTCCGTGCACTTCTCCACTACAGCAAACTGACAGAGTGTTGGACTAGATGGGCCATTGGCCTGATCCAACATTGGCTTCTCTTATGTTCTTATGGAAGATAGATAGATGATAGATAGATAGATAGATAGATGATAGATAGATAGATAGATAGATAGATTATAGATACATGATAGATGATAGATAAATGATTGATAGATGGATGATAGATAAAATTGATAGATGGATGATAGATGGATGATAGATAAAATAAATAAATAAATAAAATTTCTTCTGATTAGAAAAACAGCAGCAGCAGAAGCAGCAGCAACAAAAGGATTTGGTTCAGTTCTATTCAGACATCACTTCAGCATAATTTTTAGTCAATCTATGGGCAGAGCCTCAAACTAGTCCAACGAAACCAAGGGAAAATGTACCTATTAAGCTATTAAAACAGAACACGGTGGGTGAATAGGTAGGAAAATCTCAGAAATCAGAAATCCTGCAGAAAGGAGGGCAGCTGGACTAAGAGGCCAAAACCAGGGGGGAGCTGATGGGAAGGTGAGTGTTTCTCCCCCCCTCTCTTAAATGGCTACAGTACTGGGAAGAATAAACTGAAGTTGCTTTGTGAGAGGACAGAGTTTGAGGGAGAGTGGGTGTACAGGATTAACCCCCCCCCAGGCCAGGCCAGAGATGAGAGGGGATCCTGTACTTATCAGTACATTAAACAACAAACCACGAGATGGTCTATACCCTCTCTGGTTTTCAGAACAATTTGCCACCAGAGTCTTTTTTCAATAGTCCCTGCTTTTCCTAAGGGAGAGATTCAGCCCTTAGTTGGCATCTGGGACAGCACACATTAGCAACTCAATCCAGAGATGCACAGTTTTACTCTTACCAAGGTAGCTTATGTGGTGAGCGTTAGGCACAAGACTTAGACTTGGAATTCAAGTTACGACATCAGAGACAATTAGAAATAAGAAGGATCTTTATTCAGTACAGAGCACAGCAAACAGACTAGGAGATTACAAAATAACAAAGGCTAGGGCAATTTGCCTTAACTACACATTAAAGATACATAGGTACCAATTCAGGAACATCCAACAGTCCACAATAGTCCAAGGGATTTTGAAGGGAAATCCCGTCTTTGCACACCCATGTGCTCCAAGTCACAAAGCAGGTCTTTGTTTTCCAAGAGACAACATTTCAGGTGCAATAAAACAGACAATGACAAGAGGAGGAAGGGAGAGCTAAGAGACTCACTCCCATAGGGATCAATCAATTATACCCCAATTCCAGTCACAAATTAGTTGTGGCCATCAGCCAATTGCGAGTGAGCATGGGTGTGCCCAATTGTTGGTTGCCATGGTTGCTAACATCAGGTTTGTGGGATTGGCTGGAAGTTTGGAGACCCTGCCTGCAGTCAGCTGACCCAAACTCCAGCTACTTCATTGTATACATGACTGGTCACAAGTGGGCCACAGTGTGGAGCCTCATTATCTGACTCTCTAGCAGAATGGTGTGAAGGAATGTGGTATATGGCATGGTTATAAAGTTTCTCCAGCCAAATGGCCAGGCCATTTGGCTTGCAACAGGAAATAAGACACAGCATGTTATCATAATGTAATCACAGGAGAAGGCATGTGGATATAGAAAACAGAAAGCAATTTTTCTATACAGTGGGTGCTTGTAGCAGCCCTGTAGTCTGGTATGGGTGGGCTTGGGGGGGGGCGTTGGCTAACTAAATTAAAGTTAATTAAATTAACTTCAAATTACCTGGTGGAGCTCCATAGAAGCTCGTCCCCTAGGTTGTGAGGCCTACCTAATTGACACGCCATCCGGCAGCAGGACAAGCAAGCAAGCCAGTCCCAATTGACCCAATGCATTGCCCCTACATCAAGAGTCCTACTCATGCTTCATCTTCCTCCTCCTCTTTCACCGTCTCGGTCTTCCCCCACCCAGTTTCTCAGACTCAGTGGGGAGGATTGGGCCACCTTCTTCAGTGGCGTTTCCTCCTCCTGGCCCCGTGGCTTCTGCCTGTGTTATGTAGTGGAATTGAATCGTTCCTGACTGGATCACCCCAGAGACTGTCTGAGCTTGGAGCACTAGAACAATAGCCTGCCAGGATTCTGAAAGTAACCAATCTAGTAGTAATGTTATGTAAATAGCCTATCACTGGGAGTGGGGTGTGTTTGGGTGTGTTGCATGCTATTTAGCAGAGCTGAGGCTCTGGAGTCATGTCTTGTGCTCGCTGAAATCACTAATAAAGTAGAACTGATCACTAGGCTTGTGGTCTGTTCATCCATGGAACCCACTATTTAATAGCCTGCCAAGCTTGAGAGCTGCCTGCTTCACAGCCCAGGGAGCCACGGCTTCTGCCCCCAACCCAAGCAGGAGCTTTTATATTTATATATTTATTTATATATTCAATTTCTTATACCGGCCTAACCCCCTTCAGGGTCTCTGGGCAGTTTACATAGAAGGTTCTAAGAACATATCTCCCTAACTAGGACCACATTGTGCAGGGACGGGGCTGCCTACCGGCACCCAGGTGGTGGTGGTTGTTTCTCCGGCTCGGCTCTTTCCAGTTTCTTCCCAGGCAGTTTTCGGGGCGGGATGTTCATCTGGCGCTCAAGGCGGGTTAGCTTCCTTTCTGGTGGGACCATTCAGCACACTTTACTTTCACTTTAACTTCAGTCCGCACAGCAGCCAGGCACTACCCCCCAGCTGCCCCATGGAAGGCTTCCTGACGCAGCCTTCGGGGTCCCTGTGCAGGGACTTTCCTTTCTGAGCCTGGTTTAGCCAAGCCAACTGTTCAACTCACTGTCCATGCCCCCTGCACGCTGCTCATCCCTTCTGCCCTGTGAGGATCATCCCAAGCCAAGCCGCTCGAAGGAAGCAGTGGACATGACCAAATGTGCAGTGGCAAGCCCCGCAATGTCCGGTGAGTGAGCACAACAGGGGCAAACTAAAGTAGTCTGGTGAGCAAACAGCCTTCTTCGCCTTAGCTTGTACAATGTGCTCAAGTGCCTCTGGTGCTGGCTGGGTGTGTTCAACTGGCACCCACACCGTGGGGAAGATTTGGCCTGGGTGGAGTGTGTGGCAAGGAAGGCAGCAGTGGCAGAGGCCTCCCCGGTGCTGGCTTAAAGAGAGAGGGCCCAGAATAAACACTAGAGGGCCAGGCCCCGTGGGCCCCATGTTAGCTATGGTCCTGGCTTGTAGCCTCCTGGAGAGTGATGTTTCTGTCTGGTCTCTCTGGGTCTTTGGTCTGTTGCTCATTGAGCAAGGTCTGTTTGCCTGGGTCTGATCGTGAACCCCACTTGCTACCGCTGCTGCTGGGAGGTGGGGGCTGTGGGCCTATGAACTGTACTGCTTCTCCTTGGAAGAGGTGCAAGCTTTTGGTTTGAGCTGAAGGCCAAGAGTCAAAGGGCCCTTGGCCTGTGACTCTTCACCTGGGGATCAGACCTGGGCACCCTGCTTCACTCTAAAGGTAAAAGGTAAAGATTTCCCTTGCTCGAACGCCATCTGAATCCAACTCTAGGGGATGGAGCACATCTCCATTTCCAAGCCAAATAGTCAGCACTGTACAAAGACCGTCTCTGTGGTCATGCTGCTGGCATAACTAAATGCCAAGGTGCACAGAATGCTGTTACCTTCCCACTGAAATGGTACCTACTTATCTACTTGCAGTATCTTGCTTTCGAACTGCTAGGTTAGCAGGAGCTGAGGCCAGAGATAGGAGCTCACTCCATCACACAGCACTCGGGTCTCGAACTGCCAAGTTACCAAACTTCCAGTCTGCAACTCAGTGTCTTAACCTCTGAACCACCACAGCCCTTACTTCACACTAGATACCTTAAGAACATAAGAACATAAGAGAGGCATTGGCCACTAGCCCATCTAGTTCAACACTCTGTCACACAGTGGCCAGAAATGCCAGGTGCCATCAGGAGGTCCATCAGTGGGGCCAGGACACTAGAAGCCCTTCAACTGTTGCCCCCCACAAGCACCAAGAATACAGTGCATCACCTGCCCCAACCTGTTCCCCCCCCCAAACACCAAGTATACAGTGCATCACTTGTCTCAGCCTGAGAGTTCTATACCTTGTGGCTAATAGCCACTGATGGACCTCTGCTCCATATATTTATCCAGTTCCCTCTTGAAGCTGTCCATGTTTGTAGCTGCCATGTGTTAATCACTCTTTGGGTGAAGAAGTACTTCCTTTTATCTGTTCTAACCCGACCGCTCAGCAATTTCATGGAGTGCCCACGAGTTCTTGTCTTGTGAGGAAGGGAGAAAAGTACCTCTTTCTCTACCTGCTCTATCCCATGCAAAATCTTATAAACCTCGATCATGTCACCCCTCAGCCGTCGTTTCTCCAAGCTAAAGAGCCCCAAGCGCTTTAACCTTTCCTCATAGGGAAAGTGTTCCAACCCTTTTATCATTCTAGTTGCCCTTTTCTGCAGTTTTTCCAATGCTATAATATCCTTGTTGAGGTGTGGTGACCAGAACTGTACACAGTACTCCAAATGAGGACATACCATTGATTTATAAAGGGGCATTATGATACTGGCTGATTTGTTTTCAATTCCTTTCCTAATAATCCCCAGCATAACATTGGCCTTTTTAATTGCAGTCATGCACTGTCTCGACATTTTCAGTGAGTTATCTACTATGACTCCAAGATCTCTCTCTTGGTCAGTCTCTGCCAGTTCAGACCCCATCAACGTGTATTTATAGTTAGGATTTTTTTGCACTTTGCACTTGGCCACACTGAACCCTATTTGCCACGGTGACGCCCACTCACTCATCCTCAACAGATCCCTTTGGAGTGCCTCACAATCCTTTAACCAGCTATAAAGGTAGAAAGTCAGTAGGCGAGCAGGGCTATCCACTGCTTTGCAGAGATTGCCACATGTATAATCATCTACCCACTGAGTAGAAAAGGTGGGTGTGTGCTCACTGCATGGAACTCATGGCTTTCAGGCAGCAGGAACATTCCTTTGAAGCTAGAGTTGCTGACCTGGAGAAGCTGAGGCAGAGAGAGAGGTTTGGGGAAGAGACCCTCAGGGACTTGGCAGAAGAGGTTGTGGAGAGGGAGACCGATTTCACACAAGAGCTGTGCCGCGTTCTCGCCTCCCTTTGCCCTGCTTCTATTGGTCAATTTCCCACTCGAAGCCACATAGCCGCATTTTGACCCGCGGCTTTACCCGATTTTCCCCGCGGTTTCGTGATCCTCAAAAAACAGGATCACGAAACCACGGGGGAAATTGGGCGAAGCTGCGGGTCAAAATGCGGCCATGCGGCTTCAAGTGGGAAATTGACCAATAGAAGCGGGGCAAAGGGAGGTGCGAATGCGGCACAACTCTTGTGTGAAATCGGTATGAGAGTTTTGAGGTCAGAGGGCATCAGTCTGAGGAGGAGGGATGTGGAGAGAGAAATGGGTTTCTTAAATTTCTTTGCCATTTTAAAACTTGGGTTCTGGCTGGAAATGCGGCCTGCTTGTAACTCTCAGCATTCGAAAGAGACATTGCTAACCAAAGCACAAGCTGCCACATGAAGTGGTGGTGGCCACAAGTATGGACGACTTCAAAAGGGAATTAGGTCAGCATATGCAGCAGAGGTCCATCAGTGGCTATTAGCCACAAGGTATAGATAGGCGCTCTGGGGCAAGTGATGCTCTGTCTTCTTGGTGCTTGGGGGGGTCAACAGTGGGAGGGCTTCTAATGTCCTGGCCCCACTGGTGGACCTCCTGATGGCACCTGGTATTTTTGGCCACTGTGTGACAGAGTGTTGGACTGGATGGGCCTTTGGCCTGATCCAACATTGGCGTCTCTTATGTTCTTGTGAAACTGAGGCTGTGGTCACATGTCAAGCATATTGCGATTTGTTTCCGCTATAGATTTGATTGGGATATTTGTTTTCAGTGTTGGGATGATCACACATGAGGACCCCTTACCCATAAGAAGTTAGTTTGTAGTCTAGTGTTAGCCTGATGGTGACAGCCTGATACCTCGTTATGCAGTCACTATCTTACTCATCGCAGCCGTCTTGAACACTTGCCTGTGCGGGCCAAACAGCTTGCTGGCCCATGCCGACTCTGGATAGGAGGAGAACAAGAGAACAGATTGGATTTATATCCCACCCTTCACTATTCGAAGGAGTCCCGGAGCAGCTTGCAATCTCCTTTCCCTTCCCCTCCCCACAAAAGACACCCTGTGAGGTAGGTGGGGCTGAGTGCTCTTTTGAGAACTGCTTTTGAGAGAACAGCTTTGAGAGAACTGTGACTGACCCAAGGCTTTGCCAGCAGGTGCGAGTGGAGGAGTGGGGAATCAAACTCATTTCTCCCAGATTAGAGTCCGCGCTCTTAACCACTGCACCAAACTCGCTCTTTTGTACAGGTTTCCTTGGATCGCTGAGAACCTTCAACTGAGAATGGGTAACATCTGCTATTGTTGAAGCAATGTTTTCTATTTTACTTAGCCTTTAAACTCTCAGCATTCTTGTTTTACCCCTCACACTTTCTTGTCCATGTTGAAATATTTGTGCACCTTAATAAACAATTATATTTTACTTTTTGTTGTTGTTCAGTTGCACAGTCGAGTCCGACTCTTCGCGACCCCTTGGACCAACTCACACCAGGCCTTCTGGTCTTCCACCATTCTCTGAAGTTTGCTCAACTTCATGTTCGTTGCATCTATGACACTGTCTAACCATCTATTTTACTTTACTTTGTGGATATTTGCCTTCAACTGACTTCAATTGAACTCCAGTGTCTAGACTGGGTGACCACCTACCAAGGTAATGAACTTTTGTGAGAAACTCGTTCCGCAAGCCTACTTTGTAGGGTTGACTTTCTGGTTTAGTCTCAGGAAGGTTTGAAGCTCGCCTTTTGGCCTCTAATCATTGGCATAGTCAAAAGGGCTTGTGGCAGCCTACTGAGCAGGTGTGTGAGGAGTCATACTCCAGGGTTTTGTAATTTTGTGTGCTACAGCCCTTCTGACATGGTTCCTCGGCCCTGTTTGGACTGAGGCACCATGACAGGATGTGATCCCTGAGAAAGAACCCTTTCCTTGGGTGAAGGTATTGTATCCTTTCATACCGAGGATACCCACGGAGGGCTGAGGGGAGGTGGGCTTCTGTTAATAGTTGATTTGATCACTAGGAATATAGAGAAGCATTGTCTGTGACAGGCATTTCAACCACATGGCGACTTGCCTCCCTGATGTGAAGGTTGCAGAGACACACTCTATCCAGATAGCTTGATAGTGCTGAGGAGGAGTAAGTAGTTGTGGCGCATGTTGGTACCAATGCCATTGGGAAATGTAGTCGTCTGGTCCTGGAGGGGGAAAAATAGGCTACTAGGCAAAAAGTTAAAGGTCAGAACCAATGTTTCCTCTAAGCTGTGGAATCTTGTAAGCAAGAATTCTACTTTGTGAGCGACTGGGATTAAAGTTGTGAGCAAGCGATCTGGCTACTGCATAAATTAGTTTGCTCTGGAGACATCCTTCCTGAGCGAAGACAAAAATGTGTGAGCCGGAGGCTAAAAAAACTGTGAGCAAGCTCACACTAGCTCAGCTTAGAGGGAACACTGGTCAGAACCCCAAAGGTAGCATTCTTAGAAGTGCTGCCAGTTCCACATGCAGAGCCAGCTAGACAGGCACAGAATTCAGGGGCCTCAATGCATGGACATCGGGAGGAAGGATGTAGATTTGTTAGGCACTGGGGAACTTTCTAGGACAAGGTTGTTGTTGTTGTTCAGTCGCACAGTCGAGTCCGACTCTTCGCGACCCCATGGATCATCTCCCGCCAGGCCCTCCTGTCTTCCGCCGTCCTCTGAAGTTGGCTCAATTTCATGTTTGTTGTATCGATGACACTGTCTAACCATCTCATCCTTTGCTGTCCCCGTCTTCTTTGACCTTCAATCTTTCCCAGCATCAGGGTCTTCTCCAGGGAGTGCTCCCTTCTCATTTGGTGGCCAAAGTATTTGAGCTTCAGTTTCATTATCTGGCCTTCCAGGGAACAGTCAGGGTTGATTTCTTTTAGGATTGACTGATTTGATCTTTTTGCAGTCGAAGGGACTCTCAAGAGTCTTCTCCAGCACCATAGTTCAAAAGAATCTATTCTTCGGCGCTCGGCCTTCCTTATAGTCCAACTCTCGCAGCCATACATGACTACTGGGAATACCATTGCTTTGACCATGCGGACTTTTGTTGGCAGGGTGATGTCTCTACTTTTTATCATGCTGTTTAGGTTCGCCATCGCTTTCCTCCCAAGGAGCAGGCGTCTTTTAATTTCATGGCTGCAGTCACAGTCTGCGGTGATCTGGGATCCCAGGAACGTGAAGTCTGTCACTACTTCCACGACTTCCCCTTCTATTTGCCAAGGAGTGATGGGGCCGGATGCCATGATCTTAGTTTTTTTGATGTTGAGCTTCAAGCCCACTTTTGCGCTCTCCTCTTTTACTCTGAGCAAGAGGCTCTTTAGGTCCTCTTCACTTTCAGCCATTAGAGTGGTATCATCTGCATATCTGAGGTTGTTGATCTTTTCCCCAGCAATTTTAATTCCCGCTTGTGATTCATCCAGGCCAGCATTTCGCATGATGTACTCTGCATATATATTAAATAAGCAAGGTGACAATATACATCCTTGACAAAAGAAATGGGCTTTGCTTGAACTAAAAAGGAACCAGGCTGCTGGCAACTAATGTCAATAAGGTATCAAAGCAGCTTTTAAACTAATCTCGGGAGGAAAGCCGACAGGAGCCGGGGAGCCTCCAGTTTGGGAGACGTCAGTCCAAAGGGATGATCACATAAACACTCAGGGTGATGTTGATAGGTGTGTAATAGAACTTGAGTGTGAGGGCATGATGGTGACTGACGGGCATTCATGGCAACGAAAGGGCTGAGGGAGGCGAGGGTTACTGGAGAGAAACACAAGATAATCAAATTGTTAGAGGATGCTTGGAAGCTACTTCATGCAAAATGATGGTAGTGCTTATCCTGGTCTGGTTGGACCTCACCTGGAGTATTGTGTTCTGTTTTGAGCATCACAATTTAAGAAGGTGTCAAGAGGAGGCCAATGAAGATGGTGAGGGGTCTGGAGTCCTATGAGGAAAGGTTGAAGGAGCTGGGTATGTCTAGCCTGGAGAGGAGACGACTGAGAGGTGATATGATAACCATCTTCAATTAGTTGAAGGGCTGTCATATAAAGGATGATGCAGAGTTGTTTTCTGTTGCACCTGAAGGTCGGACTAGAATCAACGAGTCATAATTAAATCAAAAGAGTATTCAGCCAAAAATTAGGAAGTAGTTCCTGACAGAGCAGTTCCTCAGTGGAACAGGCTTCCTTGGGAGGTGGTGAGGTCTCCTTCTCTGGAGGTTTTTAAGCAGAGGCTAGATGGCCATCAGACAGCAATGTGGATTCTGTGATCTTAGGCAAATTATGAGAGGGAGGGCAGGAATGGTTGCATCAGTGCTTAGTTCTGGTGGCCCTTTCCTACATGATCAGGGAACTACTGATCACCACATTGGGGTCATAGGGGTCTACACTCTCTCCCCTATACATCATTTCATAAAACTGTATTCTGTCCTCTTTTGGTCATCTGTTTTCTGAAGTCCCAGACACTTCCATCTTTCCTCATAGGAAAGGTCTTCTGGTCCCTTAATCATTTTCGTTGCCCACATCTGCACTTTCTCCAACTTTTCAGTGTCCTGTTTGAGATACCGTGACCAGTCCTGTGTTAGCCGAATTGCTCTTTAGGAGAGACAATTGGAACAGTTTAATAATCGGGATTCAGATCAAGTGTATACGCAGGATGGGCTGAGCCGTAACGTTCCAAGGAGGAGATGAAACAGAAGTTAAAACAACTCTTTCTTTACTGAGTATATGCGTTCAAACACACAGGAATAATAATAAAACCACTCAAGCATACAAGAAACTAAGAAAACAAGGCAGATCACAGCACAGTCGCTTTAGCAGGAATAACGTTGGTTTCTTGATGATATATTTACCTATGTCGTGTGCGTTGCTCCTAAAACTTCCAGCGGGATGGGGAGGATGGAAGGGGTAGAAAATTGGGTAGAAACACGTACAACCAGACCAGCCGGGAGCACGTGGATTGACCTTAGCTGCAGACTAAGGCAAAGCGGTAATCAGGAGTTTTGGATAGCAAGGGGGACAAGGGAGGTTTAAGCAGACAGGAAGAGGTCGTTGGTAGGCAGGAAGGTTTTTTTCTTGGCTCTGTGCAAGATGTTTTAAGGTCTCTGCTGCGAGGGGAAGGGGTGGGCTCAAACGGATTACCAGGTAGCCTGACCCCAAAGGTCAGTGATTGGTTGTGATGTCAATATTCAAACTATTGATTAACTAGAGGGGAGGTGTCTGGGCGGAGCGGGGATACGTGCCGGGTCACCAGCATCGCTGACGTGATGGTTGCTATGTGGAATGATCTTCTGTAGTTCGTCTGGCACGGGAGGACTTAAGCTTGTCAGGTGTAGACATTCAGTCTGGGCTAGGCTTGATGACCCTCAGGGCAGTGATCAACCTTACTGTTTGCAATCATAAAGAGCTTAACGACTCCGGAGACCCTGCTGGCTAGGTGATAATCATCCTATGCAGCTGGCATTGTCTTTGCCTGTCCCTTGGTTGACCCCTGTGTTCCACAGTCTCTTCACTAGCCCGCACTGTATCAAGCTTATATTCATTGGCATAACTCATAATATAGTCCAAAATGGATGCCGTTGGTAACATATTTCCCCCCTTTGAGGACAGAACGACGTGAGGAGAGATGGTCCTCACAAACACATAGGCTTACACCGGACCGTTGGGTCGATTGCTGTCATCGGGCGCGGGTCGTTGTCTTCAGGCACATCATGCTGTCATCTGGAGTTCCCACCCCGCGTTCAGAACACCCTATCTACGCTATTGAGGAGGGATGTATGCGTGTGTGAGCACTTCTAACCTGAGCCAAATTGGTTTTGGCTGGAATTGGCTTGCACGCGCCATAGGTAAATACTTTAAAAAGGTTAAAAACATGGTGCATTAAAATTGTATAAGTAAATAATTCAAACATGGTTATGTACTTTTACTGGCATAACATTATATACACATTAACGTTTAACTTTATTCATAACATAAAAGAAAACATGCAATAATCTTTATTATAAACTAAAAGGAACATTCAACAAAACAATATAATGCTTCAAGGTGCTGGGTTGTTTCCTATGGCATTGTTGATGTGTCGTTGTAAACGACTGGTTACATTTTTAATAGAGTCTGTAACTGTAGTTAAGTTTAAATGTCCCAAGTAAATCAAGGCACCAAGCGTTAAAATAATAAGGCATATTAACAATATATACAGGATCCATCGGTGACTGGATCCGCTGGAAACGTTCTCCTCTGCAGGATGAGGCTTGCGAGAGAAGACGGGGGTGCTTCTGAATAGGCGCTTTGGTCTAAGGCCGGGGCTGGGTCTATTGAGCGCTATAGGTGTTCGTGCGACTCTCCGGATGGTTCCGGGCTTAAACGAAAGAACACAGGTTAATACGAGAACTACCGAACGCTCCTCGGCAGAACTCGGTTGAGTCCGCCGCGGAATCTGCATGACCACCCCCCTTTGGGTCCGAGGAATCCTGGGACCAGTGCCCGAGTTGTCTCCCCATGATCGGGAAGGTGACTCGGGGTAGCGCCTTGGCTTCAGTCAGGAGGCACCATCTCATACACTCTCCTTCTGTTGGGGGAGAGTTCTAGAGTCCGATGTAGTCTGCAGGTCGAACCCGGGGCTAGTGGCATGCACTGTGCCGGCCGTCGTGGGTTCGATGTACAGTCTACATCAGCTCTTTTTAAACGGAGGCCATAGTGCCTCGGAGGGAACACTGTCAGTGTTGTACCTCTTTTAATATCAGGGGGTCCCCATCAATGGGATCCCCGGTATCACAGTACAAAAATAGAATCAAAAATAAAACACACATAGAAAGTGTTGACCGAACGGGGGAGGAAAGAAAAGACAAAACAGATCTCCCCCCTTTGCTGCAATAATACATGGACTGTTCTGTGTGTTAGTCCAAATAAGGTATGGGTGTGTACTTTCAGTTTGGGGGCTTGGGGGTATGCAAATTGGATTATTCAAAGGATGCTGGGTACTTGTTTATTTTGGATAGATAAAAATACAATAAAAATAATTTTAGTTCATTATACAAGCAGCAAATCGCATCATCGGTGCTTTCATTTATTCCAGATGGGGTAGGTGTGCTCGGGAGATAGGCAAAAATGGTCACTAGGTTTTAAAAATCAAAAGAAAAAGTAGGGATCGGTAAAATCGGTAGCCGGTGATCAAGCTTGGGGCCTTTGGGTCCCTGGGCAAGCCGGACTATGGCATCCTTCCTCCAGGGTCTGAAGGAAGGCTTACACGCCTAGTCTCGGTGGGATTGTGCATCGAACCCCTCACTGCCCGCACATTGCATTCTTATGCATGCTGGGTTGTCACACATCACCAGAGCCTAAGGATGCACCAGAATATTTGCTGTTGCAAACTTGCCCTCTGCAAGGCATGGCAATGGGTGTGTCCCTCGCCCTCGGTTCGATGTTCATGATGCTGCTACCTCAGGGCTTTTCAGCCCAACAATTGTTGTATAAAAAATAGAAAAGGAAACAGAAGGTCTTATAAAAATAAGGCACACCGATGAAAAATCAAAAAGGGAGAGGACCACCATCAAATAATAAAAAGAAAATCAGGAAATGATACCGGCTATTTATTTAAAAATAAAACAGGGTATGGTCAGGTTTGAACCGCTGCCGTCTTGGTGGCGGTCTGCTAACGCAGCGCCTCTATGCAGTGAGCCACTGCGTCTCTTTGGCTCGGGAGCTCACACAGCTCAAGATAGGTACGGAAACCTTCACCCATGCACTTCAACAATACCAATAACTGAACAGACATGCCACGGATGGGAATCGGGGGGGGGAAGTCAAATGGAAAGAACATAGGGGACCGGAGAACACACGCACAAACACATATTATCTTTATGAACTGGGAGAAACTGTTGGCCGTAATAGGGTAACAGAGGGATGCTGGATGGGGGTGGTCATGTCCCGCATCTGTTTAACCTGGGACTTGACCCACACGGCCAAGCCAATTAGCGCTAGGAGACATATGATTTGAACTGCCACGATGATCACTATGGGATGGAGCATTATATTTAATATTCCTGTAATTTTATTCGACCAGCCGAAAATCGATTCCCAGTAAGAGAATTTCGCCGAATCACGAATATCGATAGCCAAATTATTAATCTGTTCCCCATTATGTTTGACTAGCAGCGCAGCCTGTTCTCCTTCCTGCTCTAAACGTTGCAGGCTACGCTGTAAGTCTGGGTGTTTCAGTAA
>NW_015160848.1:748841-754056 GCF_001447785.1 Gekko japonicus | reverse complement strand
TTCTTTAATTTCAAAAGGGATTCTTCCATTCATAGCTTGAGTAATAAGGCTAGTAGCAATGATCATGTTCATGGATTGCATCTGTGTGCATGCTAAGGCACGTGAAATATTTCTTTGTAGGGATTGGAGTTCTTTCATTAAAATTTGAAAATCATGTTCCATGATATGCTCCCAATTGTATAATTGCCTGGCACATGTGTGGTGTCTATTACTAACATTCCTAATATGGTAAACTGACGTTTGGTGAGTACTTTTGTGCACGGGGTATCATTCAAATCAACCATCCAGTCTGGTGGTCCCTGTAGGGATTCCACTGAGTCACTAATTTTCCATGTGGTGGAGGTCCAATTAGTCAATTTAAATTCATGTGCTTTTTGGGCTGGATCTAAGAGAGTCACAGGTAATTCTCCCGGCATACTTTCATTGATGCCTATGGACAGAATTATCCTGAGCGGGTCTCCTTCGTTCCACACCGCGGCCGACACTAGGGCAGTTTTGCATACAGATTTCAAATCTATGGGAATTTTATTATTGCACAAAATCGTTATCAATTGTGGAATAGGGTCTCTCTGGAAGGGGCATACCCATAATTTATACGGTGGCTTTTCTCTAGTGCAATTGATCAAACGGGATGGACGGCATTTCTGAAGTACTTCTGGAGCCATGATGGTGAAGCCCCTCTGTGTTACTTGAGTTAAAGGCATAACACCATCTGCTAGGCATGTCAGATGAATATCCTCAGACTGTTTTTTCCGCGGCATTCCCACTGATAGCGGGTTTCTCCGAGGGGGGTGGTTGACTGAATGTCCCTTACGATCATTAACACGTGCACAAGCATAACACATAAAACCTTCCCTATACTTACCCGTTTTGCACTGCGCTGGGTATCCATTGGAAAAGTTCTGCAAGGCAAGGGATTATGTAATATACATCAACTGTGCTGAAATAGTGCCTCAAGTCGGCACTAATTGTTTTCTAATCCATGGTCAACCCCATAAAACAAAAGGGCATGGTTTAGAAAGCAAAAGAATTAAATTCTTAACTTTTGAAAGAATTATTTCCTCAGCCGGGAGTTGAACCGGCTGCCTTTGGGCTGTGAGGCACTGCACTTTCCGCTGCGCCATGGGCGGCTGTTAGCGAGAAAGGAACTTTTTGGTAACTAAGGCTTGCAAACGCCTTTTTTTTCCTGTAGTTTTGAATCGGGGGGGTCAAAAGTTTAGACCCAAACGAGCGGCTCCGAGACTTTCCGAACCTCCAGTCTTATGGCTGTGGGGGCCGGCGTGCATCTACATATGTAAATTGCAAGGTGAAAACGAGGCTTAATTGCCTGGGGCGTGCTTTGACCATTAATAACTTTTGATAAAGCAGTTTGTTTGCGGCCGGATTAAGGGGGTTTCTCCACTTATCTATTGGGCTTTCCACTCTTGCCTTTTTGCGCATAGAAAAATTAGGTTCCCGTGACCAGGGGATTGTATTTAGCAACAATTGGGGCTACTGGGGGCGTGGTCTTATTTAAAGCACGATAATCAACTGTTATCCTCCACGTGACCCCATCTGCTTTGAGAACCGGCCACAAGGGGGCGTTGCAGATGGATTGCATGGGGCGTATGACGTTCCACTTTAAGAGTCCCTCAATGGTTTTTGCTATGCCGGTTTCTGCTTCGGCAGGGTATTTATATTGTCGTTGAGGCGGAGGGTCTTTGCCTTCGATTAGAACGCAGGCATTTTTAACAGTCCCACACTCCGCTTTGTCTTTTATCCATACTCCTGGAAAGTCACGGACCCATGGGTCATCTGTGATGGGCGCTAAGGGCAGAGGAGCCTTTAGTGCGGCGCAACGATGGATAGCATTGATAAAGTCAGGGCCCCCTGGTACTTTCCACAGGAAGCCATTGGCTAAATCAATGGTTATGCCATGATCCCGAAAGAAGGAGACACCTAAAATCCCATCATCTTCTCCAGGATTGTCGCAGGCAACAACTTCAGTGTGAAAGTTTCCAATCTTGATAGGAATATCTTTCCACACTTTTGCAGTATGATTGCCTCCGGCAAAACCTTTCAAAGAAATAGTCCCATCCGTGGGTTTTCCTTTCTTTGCATGTCTTGGGTGTAACACAGTGAGTGATGCTCCTGTGTCTACTAGTAGGTTGGCAGGCTGTGTATCCCCGGGAGTCCCTATGCCTGCATGTACCGTTGGTCTACCCCATGTGTCTGGCGAAAGTTTCGCTAGGACACCTTGAGGTAGAACCAGGGTCTCGGGGCACCTCTATTTCTCATGGAACGGGTTCTTGCCCGTCTTTTCAGTGGTAGTAACCACTGGAGCCATTGGCGGGTTCTCCTGGCGTTCATTGTCCAAGAGGGCTTGGAGCAAGAAGGCATCTGGTTGACCGTCAAATTGATCCATGTCAAAGCCTCTGTTTCTCAGAGACATCCACATGTGCCAACGGAACGTATCAACGATTGGCCCTGTTGGGTAGTTTTGGCAAGGATCAGCAGAAGGAGCTTGCGGCGTATGTTGTGTCTGCTGTGGCTGCTTAGCTTGGGGTTGCGGCGCATAAACATTCAATGGTGCTCCAGGTTGTCTGGGGTAAATTGATTGTTGTGGCTCTGGGGGAGCTGAGGGTTGTGCTGGCTGCCAATGAGCCTGTGCTGGAGCGGAATTACGGCTGGTTCCGCGGTTTTTGCCTCGGTAACTTCCTCGGTTCCAGCGGTTATTATTCCGTCCTTCATATTTACTGTTGTTATCCACATGTGCCAACGGAACGTATCAACGACCGGTCCTGTTGGGAAGTTATGGTGGGGGGCCGCTGAAGGAACATGCTGCATTTGTTGTGTCTGCTGTGGCTGTTTAGCTTGGGGTTGAGATGGATAAACATTCATGGGTCCTCCAGGTTGTCTCGGGTACATTGGTTGTTGTGGTTCTGGGGGGGCTGAGGGTTGTGCAGGCTGCCAATGTGCCTGTGCAGGAGCAAAATTACGGTTCGCTCCACGGTTTTTGCCTCGGTATCCTCCTCGGTTCCAGCGATTACTATTTCGTCCTTCATATTTATTGTTATTTCTGCGCCTGTGCTGCGAAGCAGCGTGGCGACTCTCCTTATTTTTACTAGGAGGGCGTTCCAGTCAACATCTGCAGGCACTTCCACATTTAAGGCTAGCTGGGTCTGGGCATTAAATCCTCGGATCAGAGCATCCTTAAAAACTTTGTCGTCATAGTCTGGGTAGTTGTCTTCATCTATGTCCACTTTTCAGCTAACACTCCAAGGAGTTGTTTCCTAGTTACATAGGTCTCTGGGTCTTCTCCTGCAGCTTGCTGATCTATTACAAATGCAGCCTCCAGGTCGTCATAGTCAGGGTAGTTATCTTCATCTATGTCCACTTTTTCAGCTAACACTCCAAGGAGTTGCTTCCTAGTTACATAGATCTCTGGGTCTTCTCCTGCGGCTTGCTGCTCTATTACAAAGGCAGCCTCTAGTGACCGTTCAGGATTTAGGTATTCTAAGACCACCTTCATCCAAGTGTATTGGTCTTCTACGGTTAGGTTTTTAGCGGAGATTGCTGAATTAATGGCCGCCAAGTCCGAGCCTGTAGCACAGCGTCTGGCTAATACAGACAGATCTTCCCCGTTTATATTGCCATACGCCGTACTGACTGTAGTAAGCCATGAGATGGCGTTGTCTTGAGTTAGAGGGCCAACTTGTTCAGCAATCGCCTGGGCCTCATCTGGCTTCCAAGCCCGGGCCTCTGTGACTGTCCTAACCGTTTTCTCTTCTCCCGTTTTTATTGTTTTTTCCATGGTGTGTTTCCATAGGACGAGTTTCGCATGACCTCTCAGTCGTGCTGGGAGAATCTGCAAAAAGTTCGTCCCCAAAATCGGGCGCCTCCGTCTCCTCTAAGGCTCCCGGATGGATGGCGCAAATGAGAGCGTCCCTGGTTCCAAGCTTAGATTTTAGGGCTTGAATTTCTTTTTTACAAGAGTCGTGATTGGCTGCGGTCCAACGCTGTTTAGCCTGCTCCGCTAAGTAGCGTGCATCATGTTGAGCGGCTGCCAACTCCTTAGTGAGGGTAGCTACTTGTGCTTCTGCTTTTTGCGCTTTTTCCTCTGCCTGGCCAGCTAAACGTCTAGCGTCCTGGGCAGAGTTAGCAAATCCATTCTTTTCTAGGACTAGATTTAATTTCTCTGTATTTAATTTGTTTAATTCTTCTTCGTGGTTTTCAACTAAACAATCCAGTTCTTCCAGATGTGTTTGTTCCAAACGACTAATTCTGGCTTGGAGGTGCATTACTTCGCTATGTTCCTTTTTTACTTCTTCCCTTAATTGTTGGATTAACTGGGTAGCTTCCTGCAGGGCAAGGAACAATGCCCATGTCCCCGCTCTATCTTTTAGGGATGTGGTTCTCTTCTTTTTATCACAGTAATCCTGAAATGCTTCTCGGGCAGCTAATAAGGGATCCTCTGTTTTGAAAGATTCCATGGCCCATGGAGAGATGCCTTTCTTTGTGATCCATCTCTCAAGGCGAGGCAGATCTTCTATAGTGTGGATCTTATTTTGCTCAGTAGAGCCTCCGTCCGCCATTTTAGTTTGTCCCTCGGACATCTCCGTTTTTATTTTAAGGTGTTGCTTAAAAGTTTTTATTTTTATTGGGTTTTTCTTTTTATTTTTAGCTTTTTGCTCTTGGGCGAGGTAAGCTTTGAGCTTAATTACTCCTCAATCCCTAGAGTTTTGGTTTTTAAGGCTAGAATACACTCCCCTGCCAAGATGACCAAAAACTTTTTAAATTTGAGGTTTTTATAGGCTAGACTTCTTGTCCCCGCCGGGATGACGCTCAGTAACCCTTTTTATTGGTTTTTCTAGGCTAGACCGCAGTCCCTGCCGGGATTACCATTAACCCTGTGGAGTTTCGAGTGTGGGCTTGGCCTAGACCGCACGACTCTAGCCGGATTACTCTCACTGAACCGGACCTTAGGTTTTTGGGCGTTCCACCTGCCGGGATGACCTTTAATTAACCCGGGAAGGCTTCAGGGCAACCTACAACCAGTGGATACCTCAAGACAATATGTCTTAGTGAGTGGTTCCTCTACTCACGTTAATTTAAGCACGCTCTGCTTGCAAGTCAAAGCGACAGGGAACTTCCAGCGAACTGGAGAAGGGGTGGAGTCTTTTTATGGCTCCGCTTAAGCGATTTTATGGTTACAAGGAAGGGTGGCGTGTAGTGT
>NW_015160848.1:739756-748650 GCF_001447785.1 Gekko japonicus | reverse complement strand
CAAGAACTCAAGCACACGGTGGTGTAAATGCACTTCACTGAACTAACGCTTGTTTTTCTCTACCCTGAAACGCACGGCAAAGTTTCTCCTGTACGTCTGGTCGGCTGAATGTTGACACGTGTCGACTGCGTGTTCATTCAGACGAGCAGGATCATCCCGGACGAGCCCCCAGATCTGTTAGCCGAATTGCTCTTTAGGAGAGACAATTGGAACAGTTTAATAATCGGGATTCAGATCAAGTGTATACGCAGGATGGGCTGAGCCGTAACGTTCCAAGGAGGAGACGAAACAGAAGTTAAAACAACTCTTTCTTTACTGAGTATATGCGTTCAAACACACAGGAATAATAATAAAACCACTCAAGCATACAAGAAACTAAGAAAACAAGGCAGATCACAGCACAGTCGCTTTAGCAGGAATAACGTTGGTTTCTTGATGATATATTTACCTATGTCGTGTGCGTTGCTCCTAAAACTTCCAGCGGGATGGGGAGGATGGAAGGGGTAGAAAATTGGGTAGAAACACGTACAACCAGACCAGCCAGGAGCACGTGGATTGACCTTAGCTGCAGACTAAGGCAAAGCGGTAATCAGGAGTTTTGGATAGCAAGGGGGACAAGGGAGGTTTAAGCAGACAGGAAGAGGTCGTTGGTAGGCAGGAAGGTTTTTTTCTTGGCTCTGTGCAAGATGTTTTAAGGTCTCTGCTGCGAGGGGAAGGGGTGGGCTCAAACGGATTACCAGGTAGCCCGACCCCAAAGGTCAGTGATTGGTTGTGATGTCAATATTCAAACTATTGATTAACTAGAGGGGAGGTGTCTGGGCGGAGCGGGGATACGTGCCGGGTCACCAGTATCGCTGACGTAATGGTTGCTATGTGGAATGGTCTTCTGTAGTTCATCTGGCACGGGAGGACTTAAGCTTGTCAGGTGTAGACATTCAGTCTGGGCTAGGCTTGATGACCCTCAGGGCAGTGATCAACCTTAATGTTTGCAATCATAAAGAGCTTAACAACTCCGGAGACCCTGCTGGCTAGGTGATAATCATCCTATGCAGCTGGCATTGTCCTTGCCTGTCCCTTGGTTGACCCCTGTGTTCCACAGTCTCTTCACTAGCCCGCACTGTATCAAGCTTATATTCATTGGCATAACTCATAATATAGTCCAAAATGGATGCCGTTGGTAACACCTGTACACAGTGTACAAAATGAGGGCAGCATCAATCTATACAGGGGCATTTTAATATTGGTGGTTTTATTTGCAAGCCCTTCCCTACTAATGCCCAGCACAGAGCATGCCTTTTTCACTGCTCTGGCACACTTGATTGACATTTTTATTGAACTATCCACTGCAACCCCAAGGTCTCTCTCTCTCTCTTTCTGTCTTATTCACCTTACTGCTTTCCCTCTACGACCTGATCATTTACTAAACCATGTCTTGTAACATGTCATATGATTATAATTCCCTTGTCCTAATTAGCCCAAGGAACCGCCTAGTCCAGGGGTGTCAAACATAAGGCCCAGGGGCCGGAGTTGGCCCATCCAGGGCTCTCGTGCAGTCCGCGAGCAACTAGTCCATGGGAAGTGCTTCGGGGGGGGGGGGAGTGGATGGAGCCATTCCAATTGTGGCTTCAGCATGATGGAACGACCTCATCTGGTGCAGTCAGGCATCGTGGGAGAATCTTCCCAGTGCTGCACCGCTGGCTCTCCAGTCTACCCATATGGGTTTTCCTTTGCACCCCTCTCCCAGCCCGTGGGGCCTTGCTGTGAGGATACACCAACTTGGAGCTTACCTATATGCAGTTTACTAGGAAAAAGGCCCATTGTGGAAATAAATCCAACAACCTCTAGAAAGAGGCTCTGGGCGGGTGCCCTGGCCTTGGACACTCAGCGTCAATTTGCTGTGGCAACCTCAGCAGGGTATAATGACACTGAGTCCACCATTTTCTCCAGATAAACTGATCTCTACTACCTAAAGAACACTTGTAATTTTGAGTGATCTCCAGCCCTCACCTGGAGATTGGCAATGATAGTTCCCCAGAAGGGAATAGTTGGTTTGGAAGTTGGAGTCTATGGCTTTGTACCTGTCCGAGGTCCCACGCCTCCTGAAACCTCACCCTCCATCCCTCATATCTCCAGGAATTTCCCACCTGGAGTTGGCAACCCTATCTCCTTCCCAGCCAATCATCAACCTACCTTTATTTCCCCCTCACTCTTCAGCTTTCCACCCCCCACACACCTGCAGCTCACCTGGAGATTGGACGCATTTTACCTCAGAAGAGCAAACTGCATAGAATGTTAGAGGCAAAAGCCAATCAAGTCGCATATGCAAATGACCTCTGTGTTCCGAGGCAAAGGCCAATGAGGCTGCATATGCAAATAACCTCTGTGTTCTGACTGGCTATGGGTGGGGGGGAAGAGGAACAGCAAAATGTTTAGAATGTTAGAGGCAGTCCCGAAGATTGAAGACTGGATAAAGAAATTATTGTTTGCAGTTGAAATGGACAAAATGACAAGGAAATTAGATAATAGAGAAGCAGAAGGATTCTATAATGACTGGAGAGATTTAAAAGAATATTTAGAAAAATATTGGGAAATAAAGGACAATTTGTTTTGCTTTAATACTTATTAAGAATAGAACTGAAATAAAAGTTACCTAGTGATTTTAAGAATGAAATATATAAAAATAGAAGAAAATATTGAGCAGGAGGTCGGAACACTGTGGGAAGCCATGTAGAAGGGAGGGGGAAATGGAGGGGGTAGGATGTAACAAGGATTAAGCTAAAAAATTTAAGGTTTATTATGATGAGAATGATATGGAAAATGTAAGGTTGAATATGAATGTTTATGTCCTGAATAAAAATGTTACAAAAAAAAAAAAGAAGAATATTAGAGGCAGGACTCAGGCAAAGCAGCCAGTGGATAGGGAGACCCTCTGAATGACAGATCAGAGAGCAAACTGATTTTGGAGTGTGTGGAATGTTCTAGAGAAGTGCCAGTACCATTCAGCACCTAGCCATCTTCATGAGTTCGACACCGAGCCATCTATATCTTTATTCAACCTCAATAAATTACAAAATTTCTATACCAAATGCACAGGGGTCATTTCCTGCAGGAGCGCACAGGAGCGGAGCCCCGGCAGTAAGGAAATTAGGGGGTGGGCACATGCAACAAGCCCTGCCTCCTGCTCCCAGCAGCCCTTGGACAGGCCACGAGGAGCAAGAAGCAGCCAGGTAAGTTGCAGAGCCCCCCCCTGGCCCGCCTTCAGGTACAAGCTCTCCTTCCTCTGTGAGGATAGATCTGCACCCCCCCCCAATAGCTGGCAATCCAAAACAGTGCAGTGAAGACTGAGCGGTGGGTGTTGCCTTCTGACACACTTCCGGTGATGTCAGGGGGTTTGGCATATGCAAATTAGTTATGCTAATGAGCTATGCTAATGAGCTCCTGCATCTCTTTTTCTATGAAATGACCACTGCAAACGTAAGATAACAAATATAAATATACAAATATAACACATAAGTGCCAGATACAAGGTGTCCATCTCTCCCAAGGCCATCACAACTTGCTCTTTGCGGGAAGGGAAATAACTCAGACAAGGACACCTAACCATCTTAATCAATTGTAGGCAGAATCCTCTACAAGTGGCCCTCCAGACATAAACACTATTTGATCAAGACCCGAAGAGGCTCCAGATATCCATGGGCTTTCTACAAGACTAGAAACCTGTTAATCATATCACCATGACTGTCACATCTCCCCGTTAAGACACTGTCCACAACACACTTAAACAAGGTGGAGTTTATTGAGATGTGCTTACTACAGGATAAACATTCCATGTCAGAACTGGGAAAAGGGCGAGCAAAAGCTCCTAATGAAAGTAATACAACCTAAACCCCACACCTCACGCATACATCACCAATCAGCCCCTACTGTGTCCATGGCAACCCTGACAGATATATAGTGCCTTATCTATGCCTAGCCTGGTGAAGAAGTGTGATGTATTCAATAGCTGCCAATGGAATACATAACTATGGCCCGGTCACACGGGCCGGATATCGCGGGGGGGGGGAGGCGTGGCTGTTTGCCCCAGGGCAAAATAACGTGCGGTTGCCAGATCAGACCTCCCATGGAGGTTCCGTGGAGGTCCTGTGGGTAGGGGGGAGGAGCCAATCACAGGACAATACTGTGGCGCAGCAAAGAAGCGGTGCGGTGCAGCAAACGGGTTTGGAGTTTTTTGTACACCAAAGTATGTGCATGCTCCGTTGGGTGCTTGTGCACATCCATGGAGACTTGGGGGGGGGGGAAACCTTTTTGCGAGGGGACATGGGCGGGTGCCGGATGCCACTGGAAACGTGATCAGACGCCCGCCCTTGCCCCATGGTTTCTGGAAACTAGTACCTCCGAGGTACTAGTTTTTTTACCACGCATCTTCATCGGGGAGAGCCTCGGGTGAGCCACGGGAGCTCTATGCTTCCCAGATGTGGCGGTGAGATCGCGCCCGGAAAATCCGCCTATCTTCCATCTCTCTCGCGTGGCTAATGTTCCGTGTGACCGGGGCCTATATGTGAATCATCTAATTGAAGTACTATGCCAAGCTTCATCCTGGGCTAGGATTCTAATCCCTCCAATCCTATTGGTAGCCCAGGAAGAACCAACCAATCATACACCCTCAAACTGCCTGAGCGGGAACGTCTGTGATTGGACTTTAAGTATACAATCTTATTGGTTGGTATTGTATAGTAGGGCGTGGCTACATTAGCCGGGAGGGTTTAAAAGTGGAACAGCTTCAATGCAAAAGCTGTTCTGGCTATCTGAGTTGATCCGTGTTGGAGTTTGAGTTACGAGCTGCTGAATAAAGCTGATCTTTGCTGAATCACTCTCTGACTCATTTTGTTAAGTAGCAGACTTAACAAGAAGTCTCCAAGGCCAACTCTCATGAGAACCGGCTCTGGGGCACAGCTTAAAGAATGTCATGGCTGCTAGAAGCCTTCATTCAAAACCCTCATGCACTCCCTGCAGGAATTCCCTCCCCCCATATCTTATGGCAAGCGAGCGAGTGGAATGAAGAGAAACGAAACTGATGCTTGACAATGACCAACCAACAGCAAGGCCTGGCAGCAGCTGAGATTTTATGGCGACGGTAAAAATCAATTGATGAGACAGGCCTACAAAAGCTGCAGTATGCCTAAAGCATCGAAATCCCTGAGCAGTACACTTACTTTGTGTTAAATGACAAGGGTTCTTATATATGGTTCCCTTTCACTCCTTAATAATCCTGCCTAATGTAATTTTGCCGCTCCCTGACTAGAAGATTTCTATGAGTCCTGCGGCCATGCGGAGCGGCTCCTTTGATCTGTCAGCAACCGGCACTCAGCGTTTGAAATGCCAGACACCACACCCAAATCGGTTGAACGCTAGTTGGAAGAAAAAAACTTGATCTGTAGCCTTTTGCTCGCCAACGAAGGTAATTTAAGGTTCATTGCTGAACGTCTTCAGAACGTCAATTGACATTTCCATCACAAAGGTGTAATTTCTACATAGACACCTGCTGGTAACATCATTTCTGCAAAGTTCTAGGGTGGCCGATTTTCAGAAGGATTCTGGCCCAGTGGCAAATCACCTGCTTGGTATGCAGAATTCCTCAGGCTCAGTCCCTGGGATTTCCAGTTGAAATGACCAGGCAGTAGGCAATGTGAAAGCCCTCAACCTGGGAGGGCGGGGTAAAAAAAATCTAATAAATAAACACATTCAAAAATTATGCTGGGCTTTTGAAGTGACATCTTGATGGAACTAAACAGAATCTTTTCATTGCGAGATCAGGATCCTTTTGTGTAGCCATGTTAGTTTGTTTGTAGAAGAAGAAGAAGAAGAAGAGATTGGATTTATACCCCGCCCTTCACTACCAAAAGGAGTCTCAGAGCGGCTTACAATCTCCTTTCCCTTCCCCTCCCCACAACAGACACCCAGTGAGGTCAAAGGGGCTGAGAGAGCTCTTGACAGAAACTGCTCTTTTTCAAGGACAGCTCTTATCAGAACTACGACTTGCCCAAGGTCACCCAGCCAGGTGCATGTGGAAGAGTGGGGAATCAAACCCGGTTCTCCCAGATTAGAGTCCGCGCACTTAACCACTACACCAAACAAAAATACAAGAGCTCCGGCAGTAAAGAGCCCAGGGGCGGGCACATGTAATAAGCCCCACCCCTACTCCCAGAAGCCCGCAGTCAGAGTAAGAAGCAGACAGGTAAACTGCAGAGCTCCTCCTCCCATCCCCCCAGTCCAAAACAGCCCAGTGGCACCTTTAAGACAAAGTTTTATTCTGGTACAAGCTCTCCCTCCTCTGCGAGGACAGATCTGCACGTCCTCCCCCCAATAGCTAGCAATCCAAACCAGTCCTGTGGAGCCTGAGTGGTGATGTCAGAGGGTGTGGAATATGCAAATAAGTTATGCTAATGAGTTATGCTAATGAGCTGTACCTCTTTTTCTACAAAATGACCCCTGCTTTTGAGAGAAGATTTTGTGTGGTTTAGCTGTTAATTAAGGGGGTATGGCCCTGAAATGTCCCACTGTGGCTACAGGCCTGGCTGCATGTTGTATCTGCTATGGATGCAAGTCTCACTTTTAACTAAATCACCCTGATGCAGGCTTTACAGATTATAGCTGTACAAAACAGAAAACCATAGTTTGTGCAATTTGCATTCCATGTCGGAGGAGGAGGAGAAGAAGAAGAGGAGGAGGAGGAGGAGGAGGAGATTGGATTTATACCCCATGCCCTTCACTACCCAAAGAAGTCTCAGAGCAGCTTACAATCTCCTTTCCCTTCCCCTCCCCACAACAGACACCCTGTGAGGTAGGTGGGGTTGAGAGAGCTCTTGACAGAAACTGTTCTTGAAACTCTTATCAGAACTATGGCTTGCCCAAGGTCTTCCAGCTACGTCCAAGTGGAGGAGTGGGGAATCAAACCCGGTTCTTCGAGCCCGTGCACTTAGCCACTACACCAAGCTGGAGGAGGAGGAGGAGACTGGATTTATGCCTTGCCCTTGACTCAGAGTCTCAGAGCAGTTTATGAACTCCGTTAGAAGATAGGGGACATCCCCTTCTTTTCATCATCAGGTTGACAGGTGCCCCGCCCCATGACGTGGGTGCTGGGGGAAGGCAGGAGGGGGCAATCACGTGGTTGCTGGTAGGGGAGGGGTTGTGGGGGGCGGCCGCAGGCCGCCCCGCCCCCTGGTCCTGGAAATGTGCCTTTGGTTTGGTGTAGTGGTTAAGTGAGCGGAATCTAATCTGGGAGAAGCGGGTTTGATTCCCCACTCCTCCATTTGCACCTGCTGGATGACCTTGGGCAAGCCATAGTTCTGACAAGAGCTGTCCTTGAAAGGGCAGTTCTTGAAAGAGCTCCCTCAGCCCCACCTACTTCACAGGGTGTCCGTTGTGGGGAGGGGAAGGGAACGGAAGAAGATAGGGGACATCCCTCTCCTTTCAACATCAAAATTTGACACGTGCCCCGCCCCATGACGTGGGTGCTGGGGGATGGCAGGAGGGGGCAATCACGTGGTTGCTGGTAGGGGAGGGGCTGTGGGGGGGCGTCCACAGGCCACCCCGCCCCCTGGGGCGGCATGGCGAGGAAAAAAATGGCTGCTTTGAAGCACATGGTTGATTCTGCGAGGTGGGGGAGGGAAAATGGCTGCTTTGGAAAGTGTTTGGGGCCAAGGAAGAGGTTTGTGGCTGGAGAGTGCTTTGAAACGTGTTTTGGGGGGGTCTGGGACATGTGTTTGTGGCTGGGACACTGGAAAGGTGCTTTTTACTGTGAACGAGTGCTGTATGCAGCAAGTGTCTTAGATTTGTGCCATGCTTGTGCTAACATTGGTTACTGTAGACTGCCTGCTCCAGAGAGAGCCTCCCACCCAGAAACCAAAAAAAAAAAAAGCACAGACAGCCCCCTGAGACAGAGACCTGTAGACCTCTGTACCCCAGGCAGACCCCAGACCCCTTCCTCCCCCTGAGAGCCAAAAGCAGTTTGTTTGCCGCTGCAAAGGGAAAAGGGTGCTTTTTAAAAGTTCTATGTACAGACTCTGGAAGCCCAGAAACCAAAAAAACATAGTGCAGACAGAGCAGGGAGCCCCTACCCCACCTTGCAAGCCTCTGTAACCCCAAGGCAGAGAGAGAGAGAGAGCCCCTCTAACCCTAACCCTAACCCCCCACACACACACTTTTAACAGTCTTTAAACAAGGTAAGAAGCATGCGTTTCCCAGACACTCCGTGTAGATTTTTTTAAATCCCCAGCCCCCACACACAGGAAAACTGGCCGGTGTTGACGACTCCATGCAGAGTCTAGCCCACACACAGAGCAAACTTTAGGCTGTGTTAGAAAAAAGCTGGATCATAAAAGCATTTTAACCCAAAGACAGACACACAGCAAGATAAATTTACTTACATTTCTATAGGTTAATCCCCCTAACAGCGTGCCAATAAAGAGAAAATCCTCCTGAGCAAAGAACTGTTTGTGTGTGCCCCCAGCGAGACAGTCTGAATGAGCTCTCTGGAGAAAGCAGGAGGGGAGGGCCAAGATTCCCCAGCCAATGGGAGCGCGTGCTTTTGCAACCACTGTGCAAATATCACGTCCTCATAGGCCAGCAGGCCCCCACCCTCCACCAATGGGAGCTGACAATCGGACTGTTAGCACGGCACACGCTGCCTGAGAGACAGACACAGAGAGAGCTTCCCCTCCCACCTCTCCTCCACCCCCTCCTTCTCCTTCCTCCCTCCCTGCGGGCTGTCACTCAGCCCCACACAGCTCCGTGAGACAGGCCCCTCCCCTCCTCCACGCCTCCCCCCTCTCCTCCCCCCCTTCCTGCAGCCGTCACGCCACCCTCCTCTCCTTCACCCTCCTCCTTCCCCCCCC